>NW_026705289.1:600000-834719 GCF_029867415.1 Vicia villosa | reverse complement strand
GGTAGGAACCAACTGAAAATCCCTATAAGTGAAGCAATGTAGTAGAGGATCATAAAATCGGATCATGGTGTTGAGGAGTGCTTCATCCACTTTAGTTCGTACCAAACTGATTAGCTTATTAAGAGACTCAGAAAGCACGAGGGGAACCAGAGACATTGTCACAAAGCAGCTTCAAAGGTGTAGGCACTCCTTTAAAGCTAAGGCAAAAAGGCTTACGAACTTTAATTTCCATGACCTACAAAACAAATTATGGTTAACAATCCTTTAATCCCTTGAATGGAGTTAGTCATGCTATGTATGGATGATGCATGTATGCATGATGCACATACACAAATAAGTCACACAAATCACACAATTTTGGCTTATGGCTTGCATGGAGTCTGATTAGGTGTCCTTCCCAAGGGGCATTTCTACGGATAAGGAGATTTTAGCAACGGGTTCTACCAAGTGACTCAGAATTGTCAGCCCCCTCTAAAGCACCCTCGAACATGGTAAATGCATACCACGCAATGATACTTTAGGAAGAAACCTATCTGAGCTGTAGTATCGGGTAGCGACCATAACTTGGCATGCACCAAGAATAGCCCTCCCACTACGTTCCTAAAAGTCAGGATGGGTTAAAGGTAACTAAAGGTCCTTGAGCTCCGACGCACCCAAAGATACATGCATAAACCTCTCTCATGCAAAAGAGGTACACAATAACCAGTGGAGGCCTAACTCAAGTGTGAACTTCATTTTGACCAACCCCAAGCATGCACAAGGGGGGTCTCCATGACTATGCCACTCCTAATCTTAAGTGTTCTTGAATCCGGGAATAGGATTCGTCCTTCAATTTTTCCAAAACAGCCCTGAAAAATAAAGCAAGCAAAGCAAACAATAGAAAACAATTAAGTGATTCCTAAACTTTTAAGGTAACCCCTCTTTTATCGAATTTTATCCCCAGCAGAGTCGCCAGTTCTGTAATACGGTGAACTGACTTTTTATCAATCGAAAATGTCGCGGTTTAGCATGAGTCGCCACCGACTTTTATTTTATCCAAATTAATTAGAAAGGCTAAAAGAACAGGAAAAACCTTTTAAATAAAATAGGGTTCGGGGGGTAATTATGCAAAGGGAAGGTGTAAGGCACCCTTTGCATCCATGGTTATCCATGGGCTCTTAACTTGCTTTGCTCTTTTTGTTTCAGAAAGGTAGAAGAAGAAGATATGGACTTTAGCTCGTAAATGAGCGTAGCCATATTGAAGAATTTTGAGAAAGAATATTTGAAAATATTTAGAGCAAGGCAAAGCAATTTAAGAGCAATTTACCTTATATTTGAGAAATCTGTTCTTTCAGCCTTTCAGAGCGAAAGGGTCTATCCTTGCCATAAGAGGGCAGGAAGCCTTTCATTTGGAGGTTTAAGGGTCATCGAAATATCCTTTGCCATAAGACTGTCCCATGCCATAGAAGGGCAGGTAGTCTAAGGCAAGGATCAGAATAAGCCTTTTCGTAGGCAGCCAGAAGATACCTCAGCCTTTTCCGTAGGCAACATCCGAGGGTCGAGGTCATTTGTGTATCGAAGGCAGCATCATTAGGGTCATGACCTTTTTTATCGAGGCAACACGACTGAGGTATCCTCGAATTCGAGGGACATGGCTTATTCTGCAGAAAAAACGAAGGCAACAGGCAACAGGCAACAGGCAACAGGCAACAGAGAGGGTTACCCAAAAGCGTGCGTGTGTGCACCAATCATGTGATTCAATTCAGATTATATTATCTTGTGTTTAGTTATTCTAATTAATTTAGGGTTGCACTCCCTATTTTACTAACCACGCAGTAATATAAAGCAATAAAAGGGAAGGGGACAATGAAACCAGCGGATCCCCAATGGGGTTTGACACAAGTAATAATAAAATAAAAACGAAGGGCAAAATTTAGGGTTACCGACTATGCGAGGCTTTGACATTTGGCAAACCTGAAAAGGCGGAAAAATGGCAAACAGGAATAGGGTGAGTGCATTATCGGTTCAGAGGCAAACATCACAATTCTTCGCCTTATAGACCAAAGATGAATGGCGCTGTGGAGGCCGCCAACAAAAACATTAAGAAGATCGTGCAGAAAATGACCGTGACTTACAAGGATTGGCATGAAATGTTACCATTTGCTCTTCATGGTTACCGTACCTCCGCACGTACATCAACTGGGGCAACCCCGTTCTCATTAGTCTATGGTATGGAAGCGGTATTACCAATTGAAGTTCAGATACCGTCATTAAGGATCATGAAAGAAGCAGAGCTAGATGAAGATGAATGGATCCGGACTCGACTAGATCAAATAAACTTGATTGACGAAAAGAGGCTCGCGGCTGTTTGCCATGGACAACTGTATCAGAAACGTATGATCAAGGCATTTAACAAGAGAGTCAAACAACAAGTTTATCGAGTTGGTGACTTGGTCATAAAGAGAATAATTCTACCACAAGGTGATCCTAGGGGCAAGTGGACTCCCACCTATGAAGGACCATTCGTTATCAAGAAAATCTTCTCTGGAGGAGCAATGATACTCACTACTATGGATGGAGAGGACTTCCCGCAACCTGTGAACGCAGACATAGTCAAAAAATACTACGCATAAATATGACCCGCTAGGTCGACGCGCCTAGGCAAAAGTAAGGGCATCCCGGCAAACCAAAAGGGTTTGGGCAAAAATTAGGGATATATATATAAAAAATATGTACACCCGTCAAGTTGAAAACCCGAAAGGGCGACTTGGGCAAAAAAGGGTATCCTGCTAGACTGAAAACCTGAAAGGGCGGTCTAGGCAAAAGTTAAGGATTAAGCGTACGACTATGTCTCGTTCCTATCATTCATCAATCAGATACATCTACAACAACAAGTTCAAAGGGTTCAGATCAACTCAATCACTTTTCTCCGACAAGCATGGGATGAGATGCCCGAAGACATAATAGCAATAGCAGAGTGGAAACTCAATAGGATTATTTTTACATAGCTATGTTTCTTTTGTTTTTCTATCTTTTCAAAAACACACAATATGTTTCATCTTGCCTATTTATGGCTTTTCTCAATACAATTTACTTCTTTCTTTCAAAATTCTTCTTCTTTTCGAATACGCAAACGTCCAATGATAATTTTGAATGAACATATGCATATGAACATGATTATCATCCACTTTCTTTTTCCAATAGAAATAGGTAGTAATAGTCTATTAGTAGGAAAGGCAAAGAGACAATGTCCGAGGTAATCAAAAGTCCTCCCGTAAATCAATTGACATATCCCCACAGAGCAATCACTAAGAAGATATCTTCCCACAATAAAGGCATGGCTCCCCAACACGGTTTACATCCCTATTTTCTCTGTATCCCAATCAGGGAATATCAAGTTACTGATCATCCCCCAAGCAGAAATCATAAATCTCCAGCTGAACACCTTTCAAGACAAAATCAAACATCAAGATTAGCATCTGAAGATTTATTTTCTCGACAACATAAATCATATTCGCATACCATATGACACAAACATATTCATACATCGCATACATCGTTGCATAACAAATCCATAACATGCAAAGTTTCTCATTTATTTTGAGATACTCATTACATAAACACATGCATCATGACATAAGAAAACTAACCTCTACTTTTCAGGATATTACTATCTATTTACAAAAGAGTTGAGTCGACACCTTTGACGGTTCCTTAACAATCTATTCTCAAGTATTAAGTCGACACCTTTGACGGTTCCTTAATATATCAAGAGTTAAGTCGACACCTTTGACGGTTCCTTAACAACACACTTCAGATATAAGTCGACACCTTTGACGGTTCCTTATACAATCTATCTGCATATCTGAGTCGATACCTTTGACGGTGCCTCAATGATATGTTTCAAAGTTAAGTCGACACCTTTGACGGTTCCTTAACAACCCACATCAAGAGTTAAGTCGACACCTTTGACGGTTCCTTAACAACACCCCCTCAGTTAAGTCGACACCTTGGACGGTTCCTTAACGACATATTTCAAATTTAAGTCGATACCTTTGACGGTTCCTTAAATAACCCAACACAGACTTGAGTCGACACCTTTGACGGTTCCTCAACATTCAAACAAAAAAAAGAGAAGACGGCAAAAGCAGAAATTTCGCAACAATCCATACTCCAACAACTACCAGATGGCATCTACAAGCCCATCTCCGACAAAAGTCCCTCCTTCAGCTAGGGCAAATTTCTTAGTATTCTAGTGTTCAATCATCTTCCACCTTCAGATACCGACCGGCATACAGACCACTCTACATCTTCAGGTTTAAGATAATTGAACAGGGGCAGCTGTCATACCCCAAAATTTGCCCATGCTATTTTTCATACACAAAACCAAATCAAAAGACAAAGCTCCAAAACACAGTCTCCCACACAGAAGTTCTAAACTAGGGTTTGAATAATTCAGAGGAAAAATCATTGAATCAATGGCTCAAGGTGGTTCCATAGGGTCGCTAACATCCCAAAGTATCTCCATATCAAGTTTCAAGTCAAACAGAGCAAATTTAGTCCCTCAAATCCTGATTAGGTCAACAGTCGACTCCCAAGGGCAAAACCTTATAATAGAACGATTTAGGGTAATAATCTTGAAAGAAATCATATTGAATCACCTATTCTCATGATAAATCTTTGATGGGAAAATTTGTATGGAAACTTCTAATTTTGCATCAAATCTCAATCTTTTTCAACCAAACCATGTGAGCACGAATTTTGCTTACAAATATGGCCCTTAGATGATTATAATTGATTGAGAATCAAAGGAAAATCAAATCTTTTGAATTTTCTTTCAATTATTTGATTTAAATTTCATTTTAAATGAATAAAAATTCAAATAAAAAATGAAATAAAATCAAATGGGCGTGGGAATGGATTTGGAGATTATTAGTAACCCTAGAAACAAGTTTGGATCACAAAGATTGGGCCTATTTGCAATGAAATCCATTTTTAGCCATTTTTGTTTCACATTTTTCGATGACCCTTAAACCTCCAAATGAAAGGCTTCCTGCCCTCTTATGGCAAGGATAGACCCTTTCGCTCTGAAAGGCTGAAAGAACAGATTTCTCAAATATAAGGTAAATTGCTCTTAAATTGCTTTGCCTTGCTCTAAATATTTTCAAATATTCTTTCTCAAAATTCTTCAATATGGCTACGCTCATTTACGAGCTAAAGTCCATATCTTCTTCTTCTACCTTTCTGAAACAAAAAGAGCAAAGCAAGTTAAGAGCCCATGGATAACCATGGATGCAAAGGGTGCCTTACACCTTCCCTTTGCATAATTACCCCCCGAACCCTATTTTATTTAAAAGGTTTTTCCTGTTCTTTTAGCCTTTCTAATTAATTTGGATAAAATAAAAGTCGGTGGCGACTCATGCTAAACCGCGACATTTTCGATTGATAAAAAGTCAGTTCACCGTATTACTTCTCTTTATGACCAAGATACTCACTGCTCGAGAAAACTTGCTGTGCTTTGGCTTGGGTTGCTCGCCGACTAAGACAGTATATGTTGAACCATACCACCTTGTTGATTTCCCGAATGGATCCCATCAAGTATGTATTCGAGAAACCTGCTCTCTCTGGACGAATAGCAAGATGGCAAATGATACTAACAGAGTATGACATCCAATACACAACACAGAAGGCAATCAAAGGTAGTGTGGTAGCAGATCATTTGGCGCAACAAGCGGTAGATGACTACCAATCGATGAATTTCGAATTTCCAGATGAAGATGTGATGCTTGTTACTGACTATAAGCAACCTGGCCCGGATGAAGGACCTGAACCAGGATCCCGATGGACTATGGTTTTCGATGGAGCTTCGAATGCACTTGGTAATGGCATTGGCGCTATAATTGTCTCTCCTGCTGGTGGACACACCCCATTCACCGCAAGATTATGTTTCGACTGCACCAACAATATGGCTGAGTATGAAGCGTGTATCTTGGGGCTCAGAGCTGCTATCGATTTAAGGATCAAATTCCTGGAAGTGTATGGGGATTCGGCACTAGTAATCAGCCAAATCAGAGGGGAATGGGATACAAAACATCCTAATCTCATACCCTATAAGGAGTTCGTACTGTCCTTAATTCCATATTTTGAAGAGATTACTTTCGAACATATTCCCCGAGAAGAGAATCAGCTGGCCGATGCGTTAGCTACTATGTCATCTATGTTCAAAGTCAATTGGGACAATGAGGCTCCTATAGTTATCATTGAAAGACATGACGAACCCGCATATTGTTATGAGATAGTTGACGACGAGGCTGAAGAGAAGCCATGGTTTTACGAAGTAAAAAGGTACCTCGAGACTCAGGAATACCCTGAAGGGGCATCCATTAATGACAAGAAGTTCTTAAGAAGATTCGCATCCAAATTCTTTCTGAGCAATGGGACTTTATACAAGCGCAACCATGATTCAACCCTGCTTCGTTGTGTGAACAAGAAAGAAGCTGAAGAGATCATGGAAGACATGCATGATGGTACTTTTGGGACCCACTCTAGTGGACATACTATGGCCAAGAAGATTCTAAGAGCAGGTTACTATTGGTCTACTATGGAAACTGACTGTCACCAACATTCAAGAACTTGTCACAAGTGCCAGATATACGCCGACAAAGTACACGTGCCTCCCGTTCCTCTAAATGTACTAACTGCTCCCTGGCCTTTTGCAATGTGGGGCATTGATATGATTGGAGAAATTAAGCCCACTGCTTCCAATGGACACCGTTTCATTTTAGTAGCCATCGATTATTTCACTAAATGGGTAGAAGCTGCTTCATTTGCCTCCGTAACCAAGAATGTGGTGGCTCGATTCATTAAACATAACCTCATCTGTCGGTATGGCATTCCCGAAAGGATCATCACTGATAATGGTACCAATCTAAACAACAAGATGATTACTGAGCTTTGCACCCAATTCAATATCAAACATCACAATTCTTCGCCTTATAGACCAAAGATGAATGGCGCTGTGGAGGCCGCCAACAAAAACATTAAGAAGATTGTGCAGAAAATGACCGTGACTTACAAGGATTGGCATGAAATGTTACCATTTGCTCTTCATGGTTACCGTACCTCCGCACGTACATCAACTGGGGCAACCCCGTTCTCATTAGTCTATGGTATGGAAGCGGTATTACCAATTGAAGTTCAGATACCGTCATTAAGGATCATGAAAGAAGCAGAGCTAGATGAAGATGAATGGATCCGGACTCGACTAGATCAAATAAACTTGATTGACGAAAAGAGGCTCGCGGCTGTTTGCCATGGACAACTGTATCAGAAACGTATGATCAAGGCATTTAACAAGAGAGTCAAACAACAAGTTTATCGAGTTGGTGACTTGGTCATAAAGAGAATAATTCTACCACAAGGTGATCCTAGGGGCAAGTGGACTCCCACCTATGAAGGACCATTCGTTATCAAGAAAATCTTCTCTGGAGGAGCAATGATACTCACTACTATGGATGGAGAGGACTTCCCGCAACCTGTGAACGCAGACATAGTCAAAAAATACTACGCATAAATATGACCCGCTAGGTCGACGCGCCTAGGCAAAAGTAAGGGCATCCCGGCAAACCAAAAGGGTTTGGGCAAAAATTAGGGATATATATATAAAAAATATGTACACCCGTCAAGTTGAAAACCCGAAAGGGCGACTTGGGCAAAAAAGGGTATCCTGCTAGACTGAAAACCTGAAAGGGCGGTCTAGGCAAAAGTTAAGGATTAAGCGTACGACTATGTCTCGTTCCTATCATTCATCAATCAGATACATCTACAACAACAAGTTCAAAGGGTTCAGATCAACTCAATCACTTTTCTCCGACAAGCATGGGATGAGATGCCCGAAGACATAATAGCAATAGCAGAGTGGAAACTCAATAGGATTATTTTTACATAGCTATGTTTCTTTTGTTTTTCTATCTTTTCAAAAACACACAATATGTTTCATCTTGCCTATTTATGGCTTTTCTCAATACAATTTACTTCTTTCTTTCAAATTTCTTCTTCTTTTCGAATACGCAAACGTCCAATGATAATTTTGAATGAACATATGCATATGAACATGATTATCATCCACTTTCTTTTTCCAATAGAAATAGGTAGTAATAGTCTATTAGTAGGAAAGGCAAAGAGACAATGTCCGAGGTA
This sequence comes from Vicia villosa, assembly GCF_029867415.1. Taxonomy (NCBI): domain Eukaryota; kingdom Viridiplantae; phylum Streptophyta; class Magnoliopsida; order Fabales; family Fabaceae; genus Vicia; species Vicia villosa. The sequence continues at coordinate 826,541 of NW_026705289.1, read as the reverse complement.
ATCAAAAGTCCTCCCGTAAATCAATTGACATATCCCCACAGAGCAATCACTAAGAAGATATCTTCCCACAATAAAGGCATGGCTCCCCAACACGGTTTACATCCCTATTTTCTCTGTATCCCAATCAGGGAATATCAAGTTACTGATCATCCCCCAAGCAGAAATCATAAATCTCCAGCTGAACACCTTTCAAGACAAAATCAAACATCAAGATTAGCATCTGAAGATTTATTTTCTCGACAACATAAATCATATTCGCATACCATATGACACAAACATATTCGTACATCGCATACATCGCTGCATAACAAATCCATAACATGCAAAGTTTCTCATTTATTTTGAGATACTCATTACATAAACACATGCATCATGACATAAGAAAACTAACCTCTACTTTTCAGGATATTACTATCTATTTACAAAAGAGTTGAGTCGACACCTTTGACGGTTCCTTAACAATCTATTCTCAAGTATTAAGTCGACACCTTTGACGGTTCCTTAATACATCAAAGAGTTAAGTCGACACCTTTGACGGTTCCTTAACAACACACTTCAGATATAAGTCGACACCTTTGACGGTTCCTTATACAATCTATCTGCATATCTGAGTCGATACCTTTGACGGTGCCTCAATGATATGCTTCAGATATAAGTCGACACCTTTGACGGTTCCTTATATAATCTATCTACATATCTGAGTCGATACCTTTGACGGTGCCTCAATGATATGCTTCAAAATTAAGTCGACACCTTTGACGGTTCCTTAACGACCCACATCAAGAGTTAAGTCGACACCTTGGACGGTTCCTTAACGACGTATTTCAAATTTAAGTCGATACCTTTGACGGTTCCTTAAATAACCCAACACAGACTTGAGTCGACACCTTTGACGGTTCCTCAACATTCAAACAAAAAAGAGAAGACGGCAAAAGCAGAAACTTCACAACAATCCATACTCCAACAACTATCAGATGGCATCTACAAGCCCATCTCCGACAAAAGTCCTTACTTCAGCTAGGGCAAATTTCTTGGTATTCTAGTGTTCAATCATCTTCCACCTTCAGATACCGACTGGCATACAGACCACTCTACATCTTCAGGTTTAAGATAATTGAACAGGGGCAGCTGTCATACCCCAAAATTTGCCCATGCTATTTTTCATACATAAAACCAAATCAAAAGACAAAGCTCCAAAACACACTCTCCTATACAAAAGCTCTGAACTAGGGTTTGATTAATTCGATGGAAAATCATTGAATCAATGGCTCAAGGTGGTTCCATAGGGTCACTAACATCCCAAAGTATCTCCATATAAAGTTTCAAATCAAACAGAGCAAATTTAGTCCCTCAAATCCTGATTAGGTCAACAGTCAACCCTCAAGGGCAAAACAGTCATTTCAAGTCAAAATACAGTCAAAACTCAAGATATTTGGTCAACAACATTCTCATAACCCTAAAATCATCATTTGATCAAGGGTTGATCATGATGATGCAAGGAAAGATCAGAAAAGTCAAAAGGCAAAAGTTACTATTTTGGGCATGAACTGAAAAGTCAACCAAACTTTGAAAATTCGCCAAATATTCATACTTCATCAGAAAAATTCCCACCAAAGCTCATGTTGAAGGGAATTCATTCCTCTATCCAATTGTCCAAGAATTAGAGCCCATAGATCAATGGTTCAAGAGATATGGCTTCATACATTATAGGTCCTCTTCAAAAGTCAACAAAAAGACACTTTCTTCAAAAGGTCATAAAATGAGAATGAAAAAAGATTTTGACATGGAACCAAAGACATTGGTTAGAGGACTCTCCAAGGTTTCCAAAATATCATAGAACACCTCCATACCTCAAAAATTGAGGGAGATACACCTTGTCAAAGTTGGACTATTTTTGAGAAAAAATGTGAAAGGAAAAGGGCCAAAACTCTAAAAATTTCCAAATGGGCCTATAATCTTTTGGTTCTAACCTTATTCTAAGCCCATCCACGTGCTAGAACTAGGAGCATTTTATTCTTGCTATTTTATTTATTATTTTATGATTTTAATTAGATAAAATCATGATTTAATTATACAAAATACAAAAATAATGCAAGATTTGATTTTTCTTTAATTGGAAGTCAAGAATTGAATCCAATATCTCCCACCAATCAGTATATTTCGTTCATGATGCTTGAATCCCAAGATTGGCCTAATATAGAAAGGATCCATGGCAAATTTCAATCAAATTTCCAATCACATTCAATTCTTGATTCAATGAAGATTTGTTCCAATTTTGTTGACCTAAAACACTCTAGTATATATACAGAAGCATTGCAGACCCTTAAGGAGAAGAATTCTGCCTCCAAGAGCTCCAAACCCGAGTGCAAAGATTCAAGAAAAATCTCAAACTCGATTTTGGACTACAAGCCAATTCGAAGCATTTGATCAATCCAAAAACGCTCCTGGACTATCATTGAGTGATTTCAGATCGTTCTCGAACACAAAAGCCTCAAGAACTCACCGCTGTAAGTCCGTTTTTTAGCCTTTTAAACTTTGCATCGAATTCAATCATCCACGCATAATTAATTGGTTTTGTTCGCGTGTTTGCGTTTAATATGATGCTGTGATCAATTCTGGAGAGTTAATTGCTTTTATATGCTATGCTGAGTATTCTGCCATTACTAGGGTTTGGTACCTTCAATTAGGGTTTCTTTTGTTAGGAAAAATTAGGGCTAATAACAGGTACCATCGTGCTCGTGAGGGTTGGACGATCATAATAGTATGGTCGCGAAACATTTTTGGCCATATTCTCTGGTATTCGTAACTTGCAGGCTATGGCTACGCTGGCGAACCGTCGGTAAAAGTGGTTGCAGGGTCTAAAACGACGGACCGGTGAAGAAGATGATTACGTGGCGCCTCCTCACTGGTGCGTTCACGCGCGCGTTTGTTATTCAAACCAGACAGTTCCAGTGCTTCTTGGCTCACGTGTTTATGATGCGCCCCTCTCACTTCAGCCCTCAGATTCGTTTTCCATTCAATCCAACGTGTTCAAAGCTGAAGGCACACCATGTTCCTCCCCACTTGTGCCACACCGGATCATAGCTAAGTATTTTGCAATTTTTTTTATTTTTAATTATACAGCCTTTTGTTTTTATTTTTATATATTTACACTTTGTTTTTTTTAATAAAAGTTATTCTTAATATATAAAAACTATATAAAAATTATATAATATATTTTTTTACATGTTTATTTTATTATTTAATCTATTAATTTTTTTTTAATAAATTCATATATACTTGTTTCTTTTTATATTTATTTTACCTTTAAATCTTTAGAAAATCACAATTGTTTTATTTAAACTCCAAAAAATTTCCAAAAAATATTTTCATATTCGTTTTAATTTTCTGATTTAATTAATTAGGTCGCAAGACCAATAATTAATTAAATCATCTATTTTCTTTTATTTAATTTCGTACCCTAATCAGGGTTCACGAAGATCATGCCCTACACTGAATGTTTTCTTTTCTGTGCTTTTTCAGGGTTAGCAACATGATTTCTCCCGATCACGCGCCTTCAAGAAAACCCGAAGTTAAGTAATTTTATTTAGTTTAATTTAAATTATATTTGATTTATCATTTAAATTAGGGTTTGTGTCGCCTTCATCTTTTTTTTTTTCTTTCTCTGCCTTGTTTCTTTCAGGGTTAACCCCGAAGCTTCCCGCCAACCATATCAGATCAAATCCGAAGCTAAGTGTCTATCTACTTTATTTATTTTTAAATTTCATTATTCTTTATTTTTAGGGTTATAATGCTTGCCTCTGAACCGATAATGCACTCACCCTATTTCTGTTTGCCATTTTTCCGCCTTTTCAGGTTTGCCAAATGTCAAAGCCTCGCATAGTCGGTAACCCTAAATTTTGCCCCTCGTTTTTATTTTATTATTACTTGTGTCAAACCCCATTGGGGATCCGCTGGTTTCATTGTCCCCTTCCCTTTTATTGCTTTATATTACTGCGTGGTTAGTAAAATAGGGAGTGCAACCCTAAATTAATTAGAATAACTAAACACAAGATAATATAATCTGAATTGAATCACATGATTGGTGCACACACGCACGCTTTTGGGTAACCCTCTCTGTTGCCTGTTGCCTGTTGCCTGTTGCCTGTTGCCTTCGTTTTTCTGCAGAATAAGCCATGTCCCTCGAATTCGAGGATACCTCAGTCGTGTTGCCTCGATAAAAAGGTCATGACCCTAATGATGCTGCCTTCGATACACAAATGACCTCGACCCTCGGATGTTGCCTACGGAAAAGGCTGAGGTATCTTCTGGCTGCCTACGAAAAGGCTTATTCTGATCCTTGCCTTAGACTACCTGCCCTTCTATGGCATGGGACAGTCTTATGGCAAAGGATATTTCAATGACCCTTAAACCTCCAAATGGAAGGCTTCCTGCCCTCTTATGGCAAGGATAGACCCTTTCGCCCTGAAAGGCTGAAAGAACAGATTTCTCAAATATAAGGTAAATTGCTCTTAAATTGCTTTGCCTTGCTCTAAATATTTTCAAATATTCTTTCTCAAAATTCTTCAATATGGCTACGCTCATTTACGAGCTAAAGTCCATATCTTCTTCTTCTACCTTTCAAACAAATCAAACAAACAAAGTGAGCAAAGCAAGTTAAGAGCCCATGGATAACCATGGATGCAAAGGGTGCCTTACACCTTCCCTTTGCATAATTACCCCCCGAACCCTATTTTATTTAAAAGGTTTTTCCTGTTCTTTTAGCCTTTCTAATTAATTTGGATAAAATAAAAGTCGGTGGCGACTCTTGCTAACCGCGACATTTCGATCGATAAAAAGTCAGTTCACCGTATTACAATGGCAAAGGCAGATAATAGGTGAGTGTATGCACAGTTCAAGAAATATAAGGGCAAACCCTAAAAAATAGGGAAGATAAACAAAGAGAATAAGGGTTGAATCGAGACTTAGCTTTTGAATTCGACGTGGCGCGTTATCGGGAGAAACCCTGTTGGTAATCCTGAAAAGGCGTGGCAAAAGAATTCTCAGTGTAGAATAAATCCTGGTTAAAATTCAAATGGAATATAATGATAAATCGATTTAATTAATTATTGGTCTTGCGACCTAACTAATTAAATCGAGGCAAAAAGACTAAATTGAGTGAAAGATATTTTTTGGAATTTTTAGAATTAAAACAAAATACATATGAATTTTTAAAGGTTTAATAGTAAATTAAAATAAATAAGTAAAGAAGCAAGTGTAAATAAGAAAAAATAAATAATCATTAATTATATACATAAAAGAAAAATTGAAATTAAAAAAAACATATAATTAGTTTTATTATTATTAAGGAAAAAAAAGAAAAGATTAAAATGATATATGAAAATAAAAACAATAGACTATGCAATTAAAAATAAAAAAAATCCAAAAATTCTTAACTTTTAATCGCGTGTGGCTCACGCGCGTGGAGCATGGTAGACTCGCAGCCTGTGGTGCGTTGGATCTGGTGAGCGCTTGATCCAGTGGTCAGTGTGCTGAGGGAGCATAGTATCAGCGTGTTTCTTAACGCACCAAGTCCAGAATTTGAAAACTTCTTCAGCGCGCCTCTTCGTGCCAATGGGAAGATGACGCGTGGTCATCTTCTTCAACTAAAACCTGCAACCTCGTTTTTACACCGCGTTTTGCAGATACGCTGTAAAAAGGCTCACCTTCTACACCTGTGAAAATAGCGAACAGGACCTAGAGCATATAGAAACTTTTCGCGATGGTCGCGTTACGTTCGTATAAGCCTCGCGAACTTGATTATGGGGTCACTTTGGTCAATAAGTACTTACATCAGAAAACCCTAAAAAGCTTTAAAAACCCTAACAATGGAGTTATGAGCAAAACAACACATAAATGAAATTAACTCTCCAGAATCGTTCAGTAGGTCACATAGAACAAATATATGCAATTAGTTTTGATGATGCATGCGTGTGTGAAGCAAATCGAAAGGAAAAAGAAAGGCAAACCGTGATGCTCTTAGGAGTTGATTCCGAGTGTTTCAGCCCTGGGGAATGGTTGGGAATTGTTCAGGGACCTTCAAGGAATGATTTGAGACCACTTGCAACGCTTGAACTGTCTTTAATCTCAGAATTGGATTTTGAGTTTTTGGATGATTTTTGTGCTCGGATTTGGTTCCTTTTGAGGCAGAATTTCCGTCTCTTAAGGGTCTGCAATGCTTTTGTATATATACTAGAGTGTTTTAGGTCAACAAAATTGGAACAAATCTTCATTGATCAAGAATTGAATGTGATTGGAAATTTGATTGAAATTTGCCATGGATCCTTTCTATATTAGGCCAATCTTGGGATTCAAGCATCATGAACGAAATATACTGATTGGTGGGAGATATTTGATTCAATTCTTGTCTTCAAATTAAAGAAAAATCAAATCTTGCATTATTTTTGTATTTTGTATAATTAAATCATGATTTTATTTAATTAAAATCATAAAATAATAAATAAAATAGCAAGAATAAAATGCTCCTAGTTCTAGCACATGGATGGGCTTAGAATAAGGTTAGAACCAAAAGATTATAGGCCCATTTGGAAATTTTTAGAGTTTTGGCCCTTTTCCTTTCACATTTTTTCTCAAAAATAGTCCAACTTTGACAAGGTGTATCTCCCTCAATTTTTGAGGTATGGAGGTGTTCTATGATATTTTGGAAACCTTGGTGAGTCCTCTAACCAAAGTCTTTGGTTCCATGTCAAAATCTTTTTTCATTCTCATTTTATGACCTTTTGATGAAAGTGCCTTTTTTGTTGACTTCTGAAAAGGACCTGTAATGTATGAAGCCATATTTCTTAAACCATTGACCTATGGGCTCTGATTCTTGGACCATTGGATAGAGGAATGAATTCTCTTCAAAATGAGCTTTGGTGGGAATTTTTCTGATGAAGTATGAATATTTGGTGAATTTTCAAAGTTTGGTTGACTTTTTCAGTTCATGCCCAAAATGGTAACTCTTGACTTTTGACTTTCTGATCTTTCCCTGCATCATCATGATCAATCCTTGATCAAATGATGACTTTAGGGTTATGAGGATGTTGTTGACCAGGTATCTGGAACTTTTGACTGTATTTTGACTTGAAATGACTGTTTTGCCCTTGAGAGTCGACTGTTGACCTAATCAGGATTTGAGGGACTAAATTTGCTCTGATTGACTTGTAATTTTACATGAAGATTCTTTGGGATGTTGGTGACCCTATGGAACCATCTTGAGCCATTGATTCAGTGATTCTCCTTTGAAAGAACCAAACCCTAGTTCAGAACTTTGTATAGGAGAATGTGTTTTGGAGCTTTGTCTTTTGATTTGGTTTTATGCATGAGAAATAGCATGGGCAAATTTTGGGGTATGACAACACCCGACGCTCCCGGCGCTCCTAGGCCAGCATACAAGGAGATCCTGGAGAACCAGCAGGCCGAGGATGACCATGCCATTGATCTCCTGCCGATATGCCAGCGGATAGAGATGCTTGGGCGGGACACGTTGGAGCGAGGTATCATCGATCAAGACGGTCCAGAGGCAGTCGCCGTGGTGGAGAGGATGGTCGGTGATGCGGGCCGTGCGGCGGCATATAGGAGGTCCTAGGGAGATAGGGTTAAGCATACACAGTAGGGGTTCCAGATTATTTTTCTTGTATTCGGCTTGTATTTTGCACACTATTACTATTTTATTCGGCTTGTATATATTATTCGGATTGTATTAATATATTAGTATTTTATGTTGATATGTCGTTTATTTTATTTGGCATTTTCGTTTAATTAAAAATACGGGACTGTTAAGAAAAACATAAAAAAAACACAATTTCTACATAATTTGGAAGTGCACTTCCGAAAACCCCCAAAAATGTGAAAAATGTGTTTTCAGAAGTGCATCTCCAAAAACACCCCCCATTTGGTGTTTTCGGAAGTGCACTTTCGAAGTCTGAAAAAAATTTATAAAAAAAAATACTTCAAAGATATATCTCCGAAGCAGGTGCAACTTGAAAATTTCGGTGAAGGTCACCCCCATAAGGAGTCAATAAAAAAATTCTCTTCTCTCTTTTTACTCTCTCCTTATAATCAAGCATACCTTTACTATATTTACCTTTAAGCCGCTTTGCTTCTCAAACTCCTCAACCAAACATAATGTATAATTTTATAAACCAGTGTTTTAAAAACCGGATCGGACCGGCCTGTCGGACCGGTTGAACCGGGAACCGGCCAGCTAACCGGTCTGATTCGATTGCCGGATCGGATATGCCATTGAACCGGTGTGAACCGGCCAAAACCGGTGTAAACCGGTAAAACCAAAAAAACCGGCGGTTTTCAAAAACCGGTGGTTTAAATGTATTTTTAATTTTTTTAAAAAAAAACTTAAAACAACGTCATTTTAATTATTTTAATGAAAAATTAAAATAAAAAATAAAAGAAAAATAGAAAATAAGAATAGAAAATAAAAATAAAAATAAAGATGTTTCGGATGCGGTTGATTTTGTTGCAGATGATTTTGATATTGAAGAAGAAAATATCAATATTAAAATAATGTTTTCTTCTTTGAAATTAAATTTAGTAGACAATGAAATTATTTATTATAATTTATTCAATTAAATTATGTTGCGATTAAATTTGTTTGCAAATATATACTTTGTAATTTTGTACTATTTTATTATATGTGATACCTGTGTTTAAAATTTGAATTTAAATTATGAACTTGTGAATTTATTTAGAATATGCTATTTTTTAAAAAATTTAAGTGCCAGTTATATATCGTAGAGACTGAATCATCATGTTCGACATGTTTTATACCTATATAGTTTTGTTATAACGACCGGTCTATTCAACCGAGCTATCCGGTTTAATCCGATTTAGTCATGTGGTTCGACCAGTGACCCAGTGGTTCAACCAATAAACCAGTGAACCAATACCCTCGCCAGTTTGATTTGATGTCCGGTCCGGTTTTTAAAACACTGTTATAAACCATAATTTGTTAGCTATAGATTTTTTGTCAAGTATTTAAAAAAAAATAGAATTGGTATAACTTTTTAATTTGTATGACAAAGTTAAGTTAAATGTAACCAGTGTGCAACAAAAGATTGAATATACCTGTATTTTAATATGAAGTTATTTCCTATAATTTTTTTATTATAAATTGTTTTTTAAAATTATAAATCGTTTTGTAATATAAATAATTATTAATATTATTTTTATTATACATTTAAGTATTTGATTTTATATTACGTTTTAATTCTTTAAATATATTTTTTCATGTAATAAATGAGAAAATTTATTCATAATCTCTTTTTTTTCATATAATACTAAAATTATCAAAACAATTTATGTTTAGAAATTATTTATATTTTTGTTACCAAAACAAAACAAGTTCAAATTAATAGAGCTATCTATGTACACTTATGGCTAGAAATGAGGGCAAATAAAAATTTGAGCATGGGGCCATGCCATGAGTCATGAGTGAGATGTGAGATAGAGAAGCCGTCACTTCAGCAGCTAGTTGTTGTAGCTACCATAGGAAAGAATTGATCTGATTAGTCAAATGAATTGACAAACACAAAGGAAGAAATCTTGGATATACGTTATCATCATTAGCTACTGAATTCAGGATTAGGTTTGTAGCAGTAGCGTTTGCTTGTCAAGCCCCTCTTTGCCTATCAGAGACTTATTGCTATACTAATATCTAACACTGCTTTGGCTACTTATTATTTCTCTGTTTACGTGAGATGAGATGATAAGACTCGTTCTTTCAACCAAAACGGCTGATTTGACTATTGCAGTTTTTTTCTTTAATATAAATCAATATGATTTGCGAGATTAATTTTTCAAATTTGATAAAATCTCAACACTATTGTAAATTTAGAATTGGATTCGAAATCAAGATCTTGATACAATTTATTAGTTAAACTATAATTATTTAAATTATAATAAAATAAAATTTCATGAAACATTTAACTAAAATAAAATAAAATAAAAATATATTTTATTACAATTAAACCATGAGAAAACTACTAGTACGAATGATCTTTCAAAGAGAGTGAGCATAACACTGTGGTACTCCTATGTCATATGTGTGTATGTATTGCTGCTCTGCTGTGCTGCAGCTACTACGCTGTTGTTTCTGTGTGGGCAGACAGGCACAGGGAGGTGATACAGTACGATATGATCGTAGTAATTACTTTACTCTGTCCGTCGTCTTGTCTGTCCTTAAGTTGAGGTCAAGCCCCTCTTTGTCTGCACCTTCAAATCTCTTCGGATCTTCCCGATCCCCATTTATACTTAAATACTGTTTTTTTTTTTCTTATTTCATTTGTCTATATTTTTTAATTTTATCTTCTCTTTTATACATGTATTTTTTTTAATACTTCATCCGTCTCATAATAAGTATCTCCCCATTCTTTTAATGGTAGCAATGGATCCGGAATAACTTCTGACCGCTTAACCACACTATACTCAGATTTATTCAATCGGAAGACTGCTATTGAATTAGCGGACTCCACTGCTATTGATAAGTGCAGCTAACCTCTTGTTAGCAGCTTCTCCCGTCCAGGATTCAGCATTCTTAGATTAGGCTTCTCTCGGGCCATTGGTTTACTTTCTTTCTAAGAGTTGCACTTTTTTTATGTCTAAAAATAAATGTCTCTTTAGAATACCAATGCAACATTTATTATTTTTTTCCACTACTATATCCCTATATATTAACTTTCACGTTTTTCAACTATTCCAATACCTATAATAAATAAGAGTACTTTAGTAAATGATACTAATTTTTTTCATTAAAACCAACACATCTAATCATTTTCTTAAGAACCGCGCAAAACTCAAATAAGACATTTATTATGAGACGGAAGGAGTATGTTTTATTCAGAGAAAATATTAAAACTAAAATATAATTTTGAAATTAAATTTGTTTAAAGATTAAAAAGGTTTAAAGACTTGAATTTTAACTATGTAGAGATACAAATATTAAAAATTTGCAACCAAATGAGACCGAGCTTGGAGGCCTGTCTAGCAGGTGATTTGATCGGGCACCCACGGAGGCCACAGTTTAAAACATATAGTTAAAAACATAATTTTGTAACAATCTCATAAAGAAATCTAATATTCTAAGGGAGAAGGGGCCAAGAGCGAGCCAAGAACATGGCAGAGAAGGAAGCAGAAGCGAAGACAAGAACTTATAAATACATTGTCCAAATTAAAATTCTTGAAATCAATATTATGTCTTTTATTCTATCTTAAATGTTTCTCTAAAATCAAAATTCAAGACAATTTTTTTTTAACTATGTTAGGTTATCATAAAAATTATTCCTTATCCATAAATTCTATTAACCATCTAATTTTAAAGATTACTAGTAATATACCTGTGCTCGTAAAAAATAAATTGGTGTAGCATTACTTAAATAATATGAACAACATGAATAAAAGAAAACAACAAAAAGATAAGCTGTATTTGTTTTAATGAGTAATTTTATAAAATAAACTACATTGCACAGATGAAAAATAATTGTTTACATACTACATTAAAAGATTAAGTGAAATAAAATGTCAAATAAATGTTTGACATTCCAAAAAGTGAAGTGGTAGAACCTGAAAAGGAATATTATAAAGTTAGGATTCAAATAAAATATAAGAGGTAGTAAAATTAAATTGAAAATTAAATTGCATATAGATACTTAGTGACGCATACCTTCTAAAGGTTTTGAAAAACTTCTTTGAAAACAACATTTGTAGTAGTATCCAAACTTTGTTTGAGTTTCTCATGAATTATAATTTTCAAACCTTGCTTGCTTTTAACCCTAGAGAAAGTGACATAAAGTTGCCCATGACTAAATACCTCTTTTGGCAAATATAAGCCGACAAAGTCCAATGATTGCCCTTGTGACTTGTTAATAGTCATGGCAAAAGAGACAATAATAGGAAATTGTCTTCGAACCAGCTTGAACGGCCATGGTGATTGAGATGGTGATGATGACATTCTAGGGATATAAATGATGTTTCCAATATTTTTTCCTGAAATGATTTGTGCTTCAATAACATGATTGGCTAATCTTGTAACGGTAAGTCTAGTTCCATTACATAAACCTTCTGATTGATCCAAATTTCTCAACAACATGATAGTTGTGCCAATTTTCAATTTGATAGAATGGTTGGGCAGGCCAGAAGTTTTCAAAATATTTAAAAATTCAGGAGTTAAATGTTCAAACGCATCAAATTCAGTTCCCTCGGAAGTGTCAATGGAGTCGGAGCTTAGATACTCCTTTTTGGTTCCTAAAATATAATATATCAATATGTAAAAAAATAAGTAGAGTTAGATTAAAAAAGATATATTAGTATTTAAACAATATAAATGAATCATAACATAAGCATAAAGTTAAATAAAGAGGGTATGAAAAAAAAAGTCATTTTATATAGTTGGGCCTCCAGTCATGTTTTGCTATAACTATTAAATGATTTTTCATACTTAGGCTAGAATTGGAAGACCCAATTGCAGTAGATAACTAAATAAGTGATGCAGTAAGAAAAAAACAGCAATTAGGTATGCATGTGGAAACCGTAAAAGCTGAGTGCACCACACGTGATTGCATAAATTTGCGGTCTCAAGTAACACACATATTCCAGCAGTTAGGTTTGCAGGTTTGCATGTGGAACCGAAAAAGTAACTCCACACTACATGATCAACCTACGTTATTGAGTGTTAAATTGGTCATAAAATTTTCTTCAATTGCACTCAATCTTCTCTATGTGTAACTGTTTACTAATTAGCTCAAGCAAACATGGGGCTATAAATGTTTACTCTGCTGGGCAATTCAGTTCATATCCATCAAACTTTGTTGAAGGCAACATGAATAATGATTTATTTATCGAAGACGTGTTTTGGCATTCAGATAGCGGGTAAAAACTATAATAATCCTGTTTTGTTTTTTTTCTTATATAAATTTATTGGTTGTAATATGTTTAATGGGCTATTGATTTTCAACTATAATGAATGCAGTTCTGATGATTCGTCCGATGATGGTGGTGTTGATGAATACTACTGGAAAAAAAGAATTACTTCAACCTACACTGCATTTGAAAATGTTCTTGTAAAAATTTACATATTTTTCAATATATTGATTCTAGATTTCATTAACAAACTAACTCAGTTAGATCACAATATATTTGTGCAGCATTTTCCAAGGGAAGTTAGAAGGTACTGTCGGTTTTTATCTTCAGAGATAGATTTGTGTGACGTGGATACAGGGGTTATATATGAATGCGACATCCTCTGTGCAGTTCGTAACAGTCAAGAGGAGTTGTACATAGGGGAGGGGTGGTACATCTTTGCAAGGATGAAAAGGCTTACAATGGGTGATCGGTTGGGGTTTACCATTTCGCGTTTTCCGTATATGTTGTACGTGACATTGTTGAACCGTTGAAGCTGAATTGTATCGTGGTGCAATGTTAAAAATTTGAAATGTTAACTAAACTATGGGTATCTAAGTATCTCTTAATGTGAACTATAGTGTTTTGTAGCAGTGACATTAGTCGTGTTCTATGTATCGAAAAATCGTATTTTGTAATAGGTTCAGCAGTCTTGTTAAATCTAATTAAATGTGTGTTATGAATGTAAAATATATTATGAATGGAAAATATGTTGTTATGGGTATTTTATCATTTATATCTACTTGAATCAAATACTTTTCAATGCAGCAAAGCAGTAGTAAAATGAGGAGTCATCACATGCACAAAGTGATGAAGATATTAACTTTGAGTCATCATATGCATAAAATTCAGAACTGGTGTAAAACAGATTTTACTTAAAGCAAGACCAATTTATATCAATAACTAAATTCATAATTTTGTAAAACTGATTCTAATATTGCACCTAAATAGATATCAATACTCATAAGTGTCTATAACATGGAAAGAAAGAATTTAGGTGTATAGCTATTTAGACTAAAAGTTACCTGGTATAAATGAATAAATGAATAAATGAATTCAAGTAACATATAGTAGATTGTTGATAACAATAAATGAATAAAAGTTACCTGGTATAAGTTGTGTGACGTAATCATTTAATTCGTCGACGACCTCAATCGTTGAAGCCAAAATAGCTCTACTTTGCAGAAAATGCGGGTCTTTGTAGTTGTCCACCAAATTGGGATAGGTACTTGAAACAATTGCTTCTATTGGGTCATTGAAGTTAGAGATTAGAAATTCTTCAGGAATTGAAAGTTCAGCATAACCATCATTAGGTTCAGAAACTTTGCCATCACCTATCCGAAGTATCCAATTTGAGAATTGTTCAACTTCTTCAATTGATGAGGTAGAATTACCACTTTGTAGCCTCATATTCTTGGTAAGTTTCAAGACCTTACAATGGTCCCAAGTGTAAGAAGCATTAATGGTAGCGTGTATAATATCATACCGACTCCCTCTTGGTACGACAGGTAGGATCTGTCTAAAGTCACCGCCAAATACAATGACTTTTCCCCCAAAAATTGGATTTGTCCCATTATTAGTTTCACTCATTATATCTTTCAAACTTTTATCAAGTTCCTCAAAGAAAAACTTATTGGCCATGGGAGCTTCATCCCATATTATAAGATCTGTTAATCTCAGAAGTTGAGCAAGTTCGTCTTTTTTGTCTATTTTGCAAACTGATGTTTCAATAATTGGGACATGAATCTTAAATTTGGAATGTGTTGTTCGTCCGCCTGGTAACAATAAACTTGCAATCCCGCTTGATGCAACATTTAGTACAATAGCATCTTTTGAACGAATTGCGGCGGAGAGGGTGTTCCATATGAAAGTTTTACCTAATAAACATGACAATATATTCAGAGTTTGCAGTTCAATGTTATTTCATTAGTTGCATGGTATAAGAAGCTATGTGTTAATGTATTTATATTTCAGATCAATGTAGCAGGATGTTCAATCAAATATATGTAGTATGTAAATAGGTGCAGTGTATATAAAATGTCAGTTGTAAATAGGTGCAGTGTATATAAAATGTAAATAGGTGCAATGTATATAAATAGGTGGGTAAGTTGTAAAATTCAAACCTGTTCCACCATAGCCATATAGAAAGAAAACTCCTCCACTTTGTGAATCAACAGCTTCCATGATTTCCGAATATATACGTGTCTGTTCATCTGTAGGCATAACCATAAAAATCTCAGCTACAGTGTTATGTTATAATAAATTCGGCTAAGGACATGTAACAATGTAATATTGACCTGTCAAAGAAGAAAATAGCTTTTGATGTAGAAGACTTTGAGCAGCGACATCATAGTTTCTTTCGTCATAAACTAATTGATTACCAAGAGTATCAAGGACATAATCATCCGGATATGGCATTGGTTTGAAATCTTTCAAAGTTCTTATGTTATTTTGTAACTGCGACTCTATTTCCATCAATGTCAGTTGCTTGATTTCGTCATCGGTGAGTGTTAGTCCTGCAATGAATTAAAGTCATATATGGAAATTTACAAATCAAAAGTGACATAGTTCTGTTAATTATCATAACCTGGATTTTTTGCCAAGCGCCGTTGCTCATATAAAATACCGTCCGATAAGTATTGCCAAGTGGTAGACCACACATGCTCTGGCCAATCCATTGATGCAGACAACAACATTGTGACAAATAACTTTCTAAGGAACATATAAATACATTATCCAAATTAAAATTCTTGAAATCAATATTATGTCTTTTATTCTATCTTAAATGTTTCTCTAAAATCAAAATTCAAGACAATTTTTTTTAACTCTGTTAGGTTATCATAAAAATTGTTATTCCTTATCCATAAATTCTATTAACCATCTCATTTTAAAGATTATGTTATTGTTGTTCTTCAACTTTTTTAATTTTTATTATTAACTAGTAACTAGTAACATACGCACGAGTTCTGTTCGATTACGCGAATTTGGATAAATCATTTATTTTAAATAAAAATATTAAAAAAAATAAATAAATAATTGATTATTTCGTATATAAAAATATTTAGATTAATGGTAGATTTTTTCCCGTATACCATTTTTGGATTAAAAATATTTAATCATAAATACAATTTCTCATATATAAAAATATTTAGATCAATAATAGATTTTTTTCGTATACAGACTTCATTTTTGTTTAGGTATCATTTACAAAAATATTTGGATCAATAGTAAATTTCGTATATAAAAATATTTAGATCAATAATAAAATTTTTCCCGTATACCATTTTTGAATAAAAAATATTTGAGTCATAAATACCATTTTTTGTAAATAATAGATTTTTTTCATACACAAATATTATTTTTGTTTAGGTATCATTTACAAAACTATTTGGATCAATATCAAATTTTCGTATATTAAAATATTTAGATCAATAATATATTTTTTCCCGTATACCATTTTTGGATAAAAAATATTTGATCATAAATATCATTTCTCGTATATAAAAATATTTAGGTCAATAATAGATTTTTTTTTTTTGGAAGAATAAGAAATTATATATATTTCCAAAAAACAGTTATGTACAAAGTGGCCCAAAGGGTCCAACTACAAGCTACTAAACAACCAAAACATTACTCAAAGAAGAAAAGGAGCAATTTTTTCTCTAAGGCTCGGTTTCCTCCAAATCCTATGTACTATGGTATCTATGATCTCACTATGTATATTTCTATTCCGATCTCTATCATCGGATCTATATACAATAGCATTTCTATAACTCTAACAAGCATACACAGTCTCCACAAATGCAGTCTTCAGTAGCCTAGTTTTCCAGTTTTTATTCTTGCTCATGTGACTGATCCACTGTAATTCATGCTCCCATCTCTGTGGGGTATGATCCACCTGCATCCACTGCAAGGTCTCCCTCCAAATGTATCGCATCTTGCTGCATTCAAAGAGTAAGTGATTTAGATTTTCAGTCCCTGCACACAACACACAGTTTTCATTATCCAGGATACCAAATCTTTTTAACCGATCCTTTGTGGCTAATCGGCCATGGCAAGCTAACCAGGTGATGAAGACAGGTCTAGGTATGGCTTCATTATCATAAAAAATCTTCCTCCAAGGTACAGTTTGGGTATTGATAAGCAGACCATTGTAAATCTTTTTTCTTACAGAATTTCCTAGCATTCAGGTGATCATTCCAGGCCTGCATCCCTACCAGATTATCTCTTTGATTCAGTATGGCTCTGAGCATCCAAGAACAACTGGGTTTTATCTTCACAGTCATGACCTGATCCTGTTTTATGTAGTAACTATGAATCCATCTTACCCAAAGTGTGTCATTCTTTTTGCAGAGATCCCACAACAGCTTGCTAAGGCATGCCCTGTTCCATCTCTCCAAATCAAACACATTCAGTCCCCCTTGCCTTTTAGGTTCACAGATTTTGCTCCATGCAATTGGGGCCCTTCTATATGTCCCTTCCTTGCCAGTCCACAAGAAATTTCTACACATGCTTTCCAACCTTTTAATGATCCCCTTAGGCAGAGGTATACACTGCAGCCAGTAGTTAGCCATACTGAAAATCACACTATTTATAAGTTGAACTCTCCCAGAATAACTGAGTAGCTGTGCAGACCAGTGCCCAATCCTTTTGCCTATTTTCTCAACAAGCTGAATACATTGATGGCTAGACATCTTTTTGCTCTCCAGTGGGACCCCAAGGTATTGCACAGGGAGAGTACCAATGCCAAATCCTGTAATTGTAGCTATTATCTCCTCCTGATCCCTATCCAGCCCCCACAGAACAATTTACATTTGGCAGGATTCACTACCAAGCCAGTAGCTCTAGAAAATTCATGGAACTTCTTCATCAGCATCTGCACAGAATTTACATCACCTTTTGAGAACAAAAGCAAGTCATCAACAAAGCTCATGTCAATAAGTCCCAACTTATCACACTTACTATGAAATTTGAAGGTAGGATTCTGTGCTAACTCATCTAACTTCCTATGCAAGTATTCCATCACCACCACAAAGAGGAGTGGTGAGATGGGATCACCCAGCCTCAATCCTTTTGCTGCCTTCATACTCTTAGAGATACTCCCATTGATGTTGAATTGGTAGCTCACAGTTGTTACACTAAGCATAGTCCAATCAATGAATCTTCTAGGGAACCCCACTTCAGCCATAATTTTCTTTAGTGGCTGCCAATCCACAGAATCATATGCTTTCTGTATATCCATTTGCAGCATACACCTTGGCATACCACCCTTTCTACTATACCCCTTAACCAGTTCATATGCTAATAAGATATGATCATGTATGTCTTGACCAGGCACAAAAGCTGCCTGATTCTGGCTAACTATGCTTGGAAGCACTGCACTCATTCTCCTAGCCATTACCTTAGCAATGATTTTATAAACAGTAGTACAACATGCAATAGGTCTAAAATCATTCACACTTTTAGCAGCAACATGCTTAGGGATCAAGGAGACTAAAGTTTTATTCCATTTCTTATCAAGCACACCTTTTTCAAAAAACTCTCTTACCACATGAATGACATCTTGCTTCACAATACTCCAAGAGGCTTTAAAAAACTTGGAGTTGTAGCCATCCACTCCAGGAGCCTTGAGATCTCCAATACTTTTTAAAGCTTGTACAATCTCTGCCTCAGTCACATCTTTGATCAGGTCCACTCTTTGGCTATTAGATAGTTGCTTTCCTTTCCTCAGTACCCTGATATCCACTGCCTCTAGCCTCTCCTTTTTCAATAATAGATTTTTTCCCGTATACAAACTTAATTTTTGTTTAGGTATCATTTACAAAAATATTTGGATCAATAGTAAATTTCGTATATAAAAATGTTTACATCAATAGTAGTTTTTTTTTCCGTATACCATTTTTAAATAAAAAATATTTGAATCATAAATAATATTTTTCGTTAATAATAATACAAATATTATTTTTATTTAAGTATCATTTACAAAAATATTTGGATCAATATTAAATTTTTGTATAAAAAAATATTTAGATCAATAATAGATTTTTTCCCGTATACCATTTTTGGATCAAAAATATTTGATCATAAATACCATTTCTCGTATATAAAAATATTTAGATCAATAATAGATTTTTTTTCCCGTATACTGACCTCATTTTTGTTTAGGTATCAATTACAAATATATTTGGATCAATAGTAAATTTCGTATATAAAAATATTTAGATCAATAGTAGATAATTTTCCCGTATACAATTTTGGAATAAAAATATTTGGATCATAAATATCATTTTCGTAAATAATAGATTTTTTCCATATACAAATATTATTTTT
The DNA here is from genome assembly GCF_029867415.1 of Vicia villosa. Taxonomy (NCBI): domain Eukaryota; kingdom Viridiplantae; phylum Streptophyta; class Magnoliopsida; order Fabales; family Fabaceae; genus Vicia; species Vicia villosa. The sequence continues at coordinate 807,257 of NW_026705289.1, read as the reverse complement.
GTTTAGGTGTCATTTACAAAAATATTTGGATCATTATTAAATTTTCGTATCTAAAAATATTTAGATCAATAATAGATTTTTTGAATAAATTTTTCTCGTATATCATTTTTGACTAAAAAGTGTTTCGATCATAAATAGCATTTTTCGTTTATAAAAAAATATATATCAATAATAGATTTATTTTTGTGGAAGAAAGAAGTGAGAAAGTGATGAAAGAGAAAAAAAATTAAGAACTTTATGGTGTAATGACTAAAAAACCATAATTTTAATGTAGTGGCAAAAAATCAAATAAGAGTATTTTTAACTTTTCCACAACCATTAATTTTCTTATATTATAGATTTAATGTAAAGTTTATTGTGCTATAGGATTATAGAAGAAATTGAAGAAATGAAAGTGTTAAAATCAAATTCGGCTTTGATATATTTTTATTTTTTGTATTTAAGTCAATTAAATATTAAAATATTTTTGCTCCTTGATGATTCAATTTAAAACTAAAATGTTTTTACTCTTGATGATTTGCAATATTTTGGACAGGATCTGCTCACCCGCCATAAAATGACGGGTTGGATTGGGTTGGGATTTTGGATCCGACGTCCATCAAAAGCTGTCTCGTCAAAATTTGTCGTCTGTCAAAGTCCGCCTCGCCTATTCGTTAAGTCTGTGTCGCTTTAAATTCGTTATTTTTTTAGTTAATCTTAATAATTTTAATTTTTTATGTTTTAATTTATACATTTATTTATGAATATATGCAATATTTTTTTAAGTAAAATTTATTAAAAAATTCTTTATAAAAAATTGTTCTAAAAACTAAATGAAAATTTTAATTGAAAGGTAAAAAAAGTTTATTAATCAATTAAAAAATTAATTAATTAAAAAATAGGCGGACAAGTCCGCCAACCCGCCACCTTGGCGGAATTGACAAGATTTTTAAGTCCATTTTAATTTGGCGGGCTTACTTGCCCCGCTCTTTTTTTTTTTTGCGGGCTTAAGGCAGGATAGGCGCGCGCGACCCGTTTTGCCCACTCAGTTTTAGAACTTTGAAAAAAAATGTAACCACTAAATATCCTTTCCAACCTCTCCATTAAATATATATTTTAAATAAAACTAAATTACAAATCTTTACAACTTTATGTTCAAGAACAGTAATTAATAAATTTATAATTTGTGATAAATATTATGATCTAATTTGTAATTTATGATAAAATACTAGGTCTAGTTTTCATTTTGTTAAAAATATTAGGATATAGATAAAATAGTTTTTATTTGGGTAAAAATATAAATGTTTGTTTATTTACCTATAACTTGAATAGTAGATAATCCTTAATAAATCATAAGCATTAAATTTATTTATTATTAAATTAATGATAATTTTATTAGTTCATTATAGTGAAACAACAAATTTTGTTGATATCTTTCACTTTTTTTAAATAATAAACTCAGTACATTTATCAGCATTTTTATATTTATAATTTATTTTAGAAAAAGAGGAGAAATAAGTATGAGTAATTTAGTTATAAATTTAATAGAAGTAATGTTATAAAGAATATGGTGGAAAGTATTGGGTAAAACCCCAATCATAAGAAAAATAATGAATAATGGAGAGAGTAAGATAATTGGGTTAAATATACAATATCTTATGTAATATAGGTGAAATTCGTTTTATTCATGTAAAAAATTAGATTATCCCTTTGAAATGTTAAAATTTATGTTTTTTGCCCCCTAAGTACACAAGTTATCCGCTGAAATAATTTTTTTTTGACTTATCCCCAGATTTGATGTTTAATTTGTAAGCTTAGGGGGGGGGGGGGGGGGAATCAAAAAAATAATATTACAGGGGGCAATCAAAAAAATATTGCAGGGGATAAAGCAAAAATCGTCTCCATTACATTGGGTAAAGTGGTATTAATCCAAGATAATTAAAGAGAATTTGGGTGAAAATATGACTTTCTAACATTAATGATTCAATATGGATATATCATACGAAATAATATAGCTAATCAACTAATTACAAAAACCAACTTCTCACACATGTAATCGGTTGCATATTTAGTGGAACCAGTTGCGCTAAATCTGTTTCAAAAAATAAACCGGTGCAATCAGTTGCACATTTGTAATTAACACTACCGCAACTTGTTGTGCATCTGCTGCAACCAGTTGCACTGACTTGAATTACATTAATTTCTTAACACACCACCTTAATTCAAGTCCTCTATGTCTTCTATACTCACGTGATTCTTCTGCCTCTTGAGCACTTCAATTGTTATCCTTTGGTTAGCAAATTGGCCACTTGGTCTTCACTTTTGCAATACCCCATTTTTCTTTCACTTTACAAGCTCTCTCAAGTAGTGAAATTTCATCTTTATATGTTTATTTCTCCCATGTACAATGGGATTCTTAGCAAGATTTACTACGAAAACATTGTCTATCATCAAAGTCATAACTTTACACTCTTTGTTGCACAACTCCTTCTTCAAATTCATCAACCATGTAGCTTGACACACACACACACACACACACACACACACACATAGACGTTGCATTGTACTCAATCTCGCAAAAAGAGATTGTCATGACTACTGCCAAGTGTGATGCCTCTAGCTTCCCCATAAATCTACTCACCATGCCAACACTAAATGCCAAGTATGGTCTCGTATTGCACAAGTACCACAATGATCCAATCAACCTCATGTATTGCGTTGGATTAATATCTTGCTCGCCTTCATTCTTTTATAGTTGCAATCTTGGCTCTACAGGAGTAATTGTCACATTACAATGCTCCATTTCAAACTTCTTCAATATCTTCAGAGCTTACCTCCTTTGATGCATGAGCAATCCCTTTTCAGACTTGTGAAACACATTTCCAAGGAAATATTTCATGAGACCAAGGTCGGTGATTTCAAACTCTTTTTTTAAATCGCCCTTGAACTCGGCAATGTAATCTTCATTACTTCCCGTAATCAACAAGTCATCAACATAAAGACATAGGATAATCACTCTTTTGCTTGTATCCTTCTTTAGATACACACCATGTTCGGATTTGCATTTATCAAATCCTATCTCCTTTAGAAAGCCATCAATTTTTTGTTCCAAGCTCTCGGTGCTTGCTTTAGCCCATACAATGCATTTTTCAATATATAAAACTTGGATTCCTGAATTTTCACAATAAAAACATGGGGGTTATGCCACATAATCCTTCTCATCTAAAAGACCATTCAAAAATGCATATTTAACATTCATTTGATAAATTGACCAATTGTTGTTATTTGCAATACAATCAACTAGCCTAATGGTTTCAATTCTAGCCAGCGGTGCAAATACTTCTTCAAATTCTATACCTTCTCTTTACAAAAATCTATTTGCAACTAATCGAGCCTTATACTTGATTATCTCACCTTTGGGAGTTGCCTTCATTTTGTACACCCATCTCACACCAATTGGCTCTTTTCCTTCCAATAGATCAAATAGTTCCCATGTCTTATTTTTCTCAATTGACTCCAGCTACTCCTTCATTACACATATCCACTTTGGATCTGTAACACCCCAAATATTATAATTATTATTTAATTATGATATTGTGATTTATTTGATGCAATTGATGGTTTGATGATGTTATATGTGGAGTAGTGTCAGATTCAAGTCGTGTTGAGAATTATTCTAATTTAAATAATTTATTGGAAATTATTTGAATTTAGGAATAATTGTTAGAATTAGTTTAATAATTTAAATTGGATAATTTGAGTAGAAATAATGAGGGCAAAATGGTCATTGCATAAGAATTAGTGAGGTTAAAGACGGAATATCATATTAACGGTTTAAGGGTTATTTGAGTAAAAAGGAAGAATAGAGAGGGGAATCGTATAAGTTGGAACGATCGTGCTCAGAAAGAACTGGAAGCGAGAAAGTGAGAAAGAGCTAGGGCTGGAAGAATCCATTGTTGGAGCTTAGGAACCTTCAATCTAAGGTAAGGGTGGGGTTCCAACTTTCTAAAGGGATGTCTAATGATGGGTATGTAGGGATTTGATTGCCATGGTTGTTACATAATTCTGTTCATGGAATTGCTTTTGGTATGTGTGAATCCATGTGATAAATTATTGATACAATTGTGGTTGAATTGATGCAATTGACGGTGTAAATTGTATATAAATATTGGGTAATATGTATGTATAATTGTTGGTAATGAGAAACATGTTTTTTATTGCAAATTGGGGTTTTGGGATAGCTTAAAAGTGATCTTTCGTACTGATAAGCATTAGAAAAGTGTTTCTACTACAAGTGTAATTGATTACCATGATTTGGGTAATCAGTTACACTGTTGAAAAATGGGTTTCTGTACTATTTTCGAGTCCGTAACCGGTTACGGGTTTTGGCGCAACCGGTTACCACATGAGAAAATGGGTTTCCGAGTTGTTTTCGAGCCCGTAACCAATTACATGTTTTGGCGTAACTGGTTACCGCTGTTTTGACAGAATTTTGTAAAACTTTAAAAATCCATAACTTCTTACTCGGTTGTCCGTTTGACGCGCTGTTTGAACCTACGGAAAGCTAAAAATATTTTGTCATATACAAATATTTTTGAACACAGAGGGTGATTATTTAATGGGTACTTATGCTTTTCTGTATGAGATTTTGTCTGTTATGCTGAGATATGTGCTTAGTATTATGTGTGGTGGTCTTGTATGATGTTATTAAGCTGTATGAATTGTATGTTGCATGTATGGGCAGCAGGAGGCCTGTATTGGCGTGTCACATTGATGAATGTAGATATCAATGTGTTATGTTTCGTTGTCTGGTTGTGTTGCATACATATCAGGTTGTGGACTTTAGTCCTGTTATTGGCTCCGATCCTAGATGGCGTGGATCAGGAGCGATGTGAACCATATTGTTCACGATGTTGGTTGAATCTGATCCTAAATGGCGTGGATCATGAGAGATGTGAACCAAATGGTTCATGATTGGTGGCTCTGGTCTTAGATGGCGTGGATTTAGGAGTGATGTAAACTTAACTGTTCACGATATTGGTACCACATGTATTGAGTCTGTGAGTCGGTCTCATTGCATTGCATTATTGTTAACATGGTAAATAAGTTATGTGGTTGATGTATGTATTATATGATAATTGTTGTTATGCATGAGTGATTATGTGTGATTGTATAATACGTATGTGATATAATTGTTGTAGATGGTATAGATGTGTGAGATGTGGAATATATGAATATGCATGATTATATTTCTATATACTTATTATTATACATTCTCTTATATTGTTGTGATATCTCATCCTTCTATTGGAATGATGTTTTATACAACATCATGCAGATAGTCAGGAGTGGTTCCGAGGCCGCGAAGTTTGGAAAAGGTTGGTCTTTATTTTATTCAAGTTGGCATCATTGCTTTGATACGTAACACCAGGGGGGGATAAATGCTTATTTATTTCATTATGTTTGGTGATTTGTTTGGAGTATTATGAACTCCATGTTATTTGAATAAATGTTGTTTTATGTTGGATGAAAATTGTTTTAACAACAAGTATGATTCTTTTCCGTTGCGTAATAAAATTGAAGTTGAGGACTGTGAGGTTTTGTTTTGGTTCATCCATAATTTGTGCAGTTTATTATGTTTTGAAAATGTCGCATCCTAATTGCATGTTAATTATTTCGAAAAATTACTCTAATTTTAAATTAATATTCATCGAGGAAATTAGGGTGTTACATTAGTGGTATCAGAGCAGGTCCATCCGTCCGACCAAGTTGTCTAATGATGTTTATTCCTTAGTACACGACATGTGTGTGTAACATTGTCGGTGCTTGTTTTCTTTTCTAACCATTTCTTTGCAGAAGTGGGATTGAAACAAGTGACGGAAAAGCTTTTGCTTCTATGAGATGTTTCAGTTGTGACGTATTGGTCCAATACACTGCTAATTGCAAGAGCGTAGGTGATTTTGGAGGTTATGTTGTTTCTCGAACCCTAAGAGGGCGTGGGATCGAGACTCTTATCTGATAGTCAAGTTGGGATGTCTTTGAGGGAGAACAATCAGGTATTGTTGAGGTTTTCTTCTTAGAGAGTAGAGAGTAACGTGATGGATAGTGATATGCCAAGGGTGTGTGATTTCTGATGTTTTCCTGAAAACTTCTGCAACTTGCCTCCAGAGTGCAAACCTGAGTTCGATGATGGTAAAGAGTTGTTCGTGTTTCTGAGAAAATGGATGAATCTATGAGAGAAGGTTATTCATACTCTTGCTAAGGGATCAGTAACTACTTCCTTGGTGTGTTTGAATTGTCCACTATCAATCTTTGATAGGGACTTTGTTGTTGATCTAGTTTGTTTACTGTTGAATGGTCTGGATGTGATCTTAGGTATGAAATGGTTTGAATTCAATTATGTTCATATTAATTTCTACAACAAGTCTGTTCATTTTCTTACTCCTGATGTGGATGAGGAAGTTGGTTTATTGTGTGTTAGGCAATTGAACGAGTTGATGCAGGATGGATCTCATGTAATTTTATTGATTGTATCTTTGTCTATTGAAAGTCAAGCTGCAATTGATGAATTGCACGTGGTGCATGACTTTCCTGAAGTTTTTCCGGATGATATATTAGATGTGCCGCTAGAAAGAGAAGTGGAGTTCTCGATTGATCTTGTTCCTGGTACCAAACACGTTTCTAGGACACCGTACAGGATGTCAACATCTGAGTTAACAGAGTTGAAGAAGTAACTAGTTGAAAAAGTTGTAACGGTGAAAAATTGAGATCGAGGTCATTGGATTGACCCGACTCGTTATTTTTAGTGAAAGTCGCCACCGCACTTTATTGTTTCCAAAGGAAATGGGAAAAAGAGAAAAATAAAATCCAAAGAAGTTTTTAAAATCAAAACTAATAAAATAAATAGAGATCTTAGGTTCGGAGGGTGGTTATGCAAGGGGAAAGTATTAGCATCCCTCACATATGTAGTACTCTACAAGAACCTCTTTGAAAATATATATGTTTGTTATTGTTGTTGTTTTTGTTTTGTGAAATAGAGTGAGATGGTAAGAGTTTTTATTAAAAGTGTGCTCGACAAGACATCTCATTTTGTGCCCACACACCCCTTTAATAATAGGGAAGTCAGAGCAATTTTAGTTCCTCTTAAAAGAAAAATAAAGAGCCAAAGTGACAAAAAAATTTGGTGTTGAGCTTTAACAATACTCAACAAGTTTTTAAAATGTTAAGCTTTAACAATACTTAACAAATTTTAAAAGGAGACAAGCTTTAACAATACAAGGCAAGGATGATTTAAAAGAATGGTGGTTGAGCTTTAACAATATAAAACCAGGGTTGATTTAAAAGAGGTTGAGCTTTAACAATACAAAACCAGATTTAAAACAGGAAGAAAGTGCTAAGCTTCAACAATACTAAGCACAAAATAAAAGAGGGAGAAAAGAGAGTGAGTACCTTGACAATTTTAGTCAATACCATCCTATTCCTTTGGATTTTAAGCAACAATGAGGAATCATACATCTCAAGCAAACATATAAGGATAAACATCTCAAGTGGTGTGTGAGACATGACATGTGTATCATGGATACAATCAAAGTGAGTTAAGATATCAATGTAAACAAACTTAAGTATAAAAGGTTATGAATAAAAGAGATGACATACCTCAAAGTTAATCATATCATGTATGAATGAATATGATGTGATGATGATTGGATATCTTATGTATGTGGGGTTAGTAAATAATGCGTGTATTCTAAGATAATAACATAACCAAGATAAATGATACAAGGATATGAATCAAACAAGCATATATATATATATATATATATACACACACACACGCAAGTCAATATTAACATGGTATTGCACTAAAATCAAGGGGAAGATCAAAGGATTAAAGATTAGGGTTTTAGGTATATACACTAACCAAAGCATTTTAGAAGTTAAATAAACCTAAGTGGAAAACTATGGGGATCATGGTACGAACTTCAAAGGAAGCTAATTTTAACCCTAAAGAAATCACACAAATTTGTTCAAGGCATTTGGTGAAGAAATCATTTGAAAAATCTTTGATTAAAAGGGTTTTAAAAGGCATAAAAAAAAAGAGAAAATGGGTCATGCACTGACAGTGTAAAATATTTTTACACTGTCAACCAATCACCACCATGCATCTAATTAAAACATTCTTTTATTTAAAAAAAACTTTAATGACATGGCACATTCATGACTCCCTATTGAATGACAATATAAAACTATTTTACACTGTCAGTGCACTACCTTTTAACTAAAAAAAAAAATACTATTTTTGATTTAATTTAAAGACGATCAAATAAATAATATTTTTGGGGTTTTTTAAAATTTATTCACAAAATATATCACATAAATAAGGGGTGTGCAAAAAATCAAGCCAAAATGATTAATTTTGCTAGGGTAAATAAATATTCAAAGTTGTGAAATAAATGTAATAAAACAAGTGATAAAAATTTGTTTTGGCATCAAAGAGGCTTGAACCCACGCCCTCAATGTTACAACTTAATACCTTAGCCAACAGGACAGGTGCTATTTGGTGATCATAAGGCGCAAACATGTAATAATATAGTAAAACATGTTGAGAATCATTAAAAGAGAAAAAATGGCAAAGGAGGGGGGGATCGAACCCGCACCCTTAGATATATTTAAAACGCGTTTGATTAAATATATTTAAAATAAGTTCCAGAAGTTCAAATTTATGAACTTCATCTTCAACCTCAAGCTCTCAATTTCCAGAAAATCGTATTCACGCAATTCTCAATCATTTCAAATAATGTAAACAAGAAATTTGCTCAGTTTTTCAAGACGAATCCAACCATGTGCATAACACAAATTTATTAAACCTGTAACTCTTCAATTTTCCAGAAAACACCAAGAACCCTAATTTTTCAAAACAAAATTAAAAAATGATGTATGGCTATGATAAATGGGAACCAGTTGAGGGTTTTTTATCCTCACATTGTAACAGACATAATAGAATCGAGTTTTTCCAAAATTGATGCACAAATGATAGAGTTTGAATTTGAAAAACTTACCTCTGAAGTGCAGATCAAAAATTGGGATTATAGCACTTCTAGAAATGTTTTGAGGACTTGGATAGCTTTCTGAGGTCCTTCTAAAGCTATTGAAAGCTATTAGATCTATGTTATGTATCTATAACTGTGTTGAGCAGGTTTATATGTTTGAAAGTGTGACATCCTAATTGTATGTTTATTATTTTAAAAAATTTACTCGGATTTAAATTAATAAACACCGGCGAAATTAGGGTGTTACAATTGGTATCAGAGCAGGTCGGTCTATCCGACCAAGTTGTTGAGTCGGTGTGGTATGAAAGTTTCATATTGTCGATGTATTGTTCCCTAGTATACGACATGTGTGTGAAACACTGTCGATACTTTCTTGCTTTTCTAATCACATGTTTGCATGAGTGGTATTAAAGAAAGTGAGGGAGAAGCTTGTTCTTCTCTGAGATGGTTCAGGTGTGAACGGTTGGTTCAGTGTGTCCCTCTATATATACTCTTTCAATGCTCTATCTCCAACCAATGTGGGACTTTAGGATCTTCCTAATAGTCAGTCATATTGTTTTTGTCGTTTGTTCAAGGTGATCTTGAGAAAATATGTTGATCAACAACGAATATGCATGTCTTAGTTTTTTAAGACAATATGTCTAACCAAAATAAAGATCATACAGTTGACTTGTTATCGAGAACTGGTGGAACTTTTCTTTTAGATGGTGGGGCGTCTTAGCTTTTCTAGTTACGCAGAAGTTTATCCCTTCCTTTAATCGTAGATATGCCATCATAAGGGTGCTACTCATTTGACTCGTGCTTTGGAAGGATTTGGGGTTTCCCATCATATAACTCATCCATTGGAATTGTGAGAAATACCTTTATATGTCTAATGGGCTTGGATTTTTTGAAAACATATGTATCTTATTTTAAAACATGTACAGAGTTGTAATCTCCATATTGGTATGGTTGGTAGATGTCTCATGATTATCCATGTAATTCAATAATGTCCTTATTGAAATAAATTAAGGAATTGTGAGTTGTATGTGTTAATTTGAGGTCTAGTGCATGTTTCTTATAATGTCAACTTATTTGTATAGAAATAAATAAGCTAATGCATGTTATATGTTTACTGATGTGAATATTGAAAGTCTAGTATTAGTTTTGAAATCCAGCTTTTCGTGTATGGACTTAGCCTTTATGAATCGACTCACTAATGGCATTTTGCATCAGTGCAACGATGTTAGACATCGAGTTTTTAATGTAGGGATTTAGTCTCTCTGAATTGAACCACCAATGGAATGTTCCACTAGTGTGTCCATGTTAGACACCGGGCTTTTATATCCCATGAATGATTTGTTGTTAGGGTGTTGACATTAGACATCGAGCTTACCTATCATGGTTTATCATTAATGTGATAGTGTTAGATGTCGTGCTTATGAGTCTCCCTAAAAATTTATCGTTAGGATGTTGGCATTAAATTTCAGACTTAGGTATTCCACTAACAAAATATCATATAAGGGTGTCATCTTTAGATGTCAGACATATATGTCTTACTAAACTAGTGTCATGTAAAGGTATTGGCATTAAATTCTAAGACCTCAAAAATATGCTTCTAAAAGATTTTTCTAGATGACACACTCTTTTTGCAAGTCTAAAGTGAAGGTTGAGAAAAACACAAGAAATGAGAGTTTGAATTGGATTTTCAAAAACTTTTTCTTTTAGAAATCCTATTCAATCAAACAATTGAGATAGACAATATAAGAAAGGAGGAAGAATGACACTTTCGTTTATACAAGTTCACCTTAAACAAGGCTAATCTTATCCACCTGCCAAGGTGATTTCGCTTTCAAAAAGGACTTAATCCACTAATCTTGAAAGATTACAAACAACCTCTAAGTGTGTAGAAAGACACCTTAGCTCTTTCAAGTATACAGACTAACAACCTATTCACTTAAGGAAAAAAAATCTCAAAAGATTTATAATAGAAAGTGTTTATTAATAATGTTTCTAGATAAGCAAATGAAACAAAGTTTAAGAACAAATAATTACACATAAATAGTGAGCAAAAACTCTCGGTGTTCTTAAGATTCTCTTGAAATAAATATCTCTCTTTGGAGTGTTTGTATCTCTCAAGTTTCTTTCTCTTTCTTTTTCTTTCACATTGATGTTTTAAATATGTTCATCAGATTAGCGAATTCGCTTGTTCTTCAATGGAGAGTGCTTCTATATATATAGTCCCAAAAAGAAGACCGTTGAGAAAGGACAAAATGTCGCTCTTCATACCAATTGGCATAACGGCTAAAATGAGATCGTGGGAGATAAAGAGCACACAATTCCTTTGGTCGTACACATGTCCTCATAGTAATGGAGAAGTATTGTACTATTGTACCATTTTCTTCTAGCGCAAGTTTATGATCTTTCCTTCTTTAAAGATATACTTCTGATCTGAAGTAGTGAGAGTATAGAAGATATCAATTAACGTGAATATTCCAAGTGTATTAGAGTCTTAAGAGTCAGAACCTTGTCTTCGGAGTTGAACGCAATAGCTTATCTGAATAGCAAATCTTGATTTCTGAGCTGGAAGCAAAAACTTATCTTGAGCTGGAAATCTTGACTTCTGATCTGGAAGAGTAGCTTATCTTAGAAACACATGTATATCCTTTCTAACAAACATTCAACATTCTTCAGAACTGTTGATGTTTCTTTAGAAACAGATGAATAGTTCTTCTGAGGCATGCCAACACCGATTTTGATGATATTTCCAGATGATTATCCAAAAATCAAACAAAAATATTATATTTGCACACTAGAGAAACTATTAGAGTAAAAAATTGTTACATATAAAATATATGTATTGTTATCATCAAAACTAAAGATTGAATGCAAAACCAAATCTTGCTTTAACATAAAGCCGATGTGATATGGATTATACCAGTTAGTCACTAGTTTTCCATGTAGAGTTTCTTCCATTACCTCCTCAATCTTTCATATGTCTAAGTCTTATTCGCAACTCTAACTTTTGAAACTTGGTTGGTTATGTGCACTAACTATCTAACCTCATCATGTATATAAAGGCCACCTTTACATTTTATGTAATTCCTTTTGGATTGGTTGCATTTTGCAAAGCAACAATATGGAGAAGTATTTTAAGTGTTCAAGATTAATCTAGCTTGCCTAAGTTGTATGGAGGTGCATAAAGGACACATGCTGGACATGATGTACCAACATGTTGGTACAACATCTAGGCCTTGCGCAACAGGTCAATGTTGATGCGTTTTGGAAGATTTTCTAGTAAAAAATTGGATTAGATTTTATTGCTATTGGTTTAGTAATATGATTAGGTGATTTTTTGACAACTGGATGAATATCAAATCAAATTTAAATTGTAACAAATCATATCTTGTTTGAGAGTTTTATGGAATAAATTCTGCATTATTTTTGGACAAAATCATATTAAATATCCAAGGAGAAAAACCCATAATTATTATGCTATATAAGGAGCTCAAAACCTAAATTAGAAGGAAAGCATTCACATTGAATTTTAGAGTGCTAGATTTAAAAGATTCCTTGTTATTTTACGTACACCACTCTATGTTTCAGTAACTTGGCATAGTTATAGATTTGTTTAGTTGAGTTGTAAATTCAACATCATTCATATTGTTGATTGAAGTTGATCAATATGGTTTAGTGATTGAAATACTAAGGGTTTAGTGGTTGAGAGAAAAGAAAGTGAGATGGTGTCTCATATTTAGGGAGAATTCTAAATAGAAAGACATTGAATAATATAGGGTTTGCTGTTGGTTATAAGGCTAAGTGTACTAAACTACTAATAGTGAGTTTACTTTCTTGGGTTGGAAGCCAACCCTCCAAATGTAGGTTTTTTTGCATCGAATTGATTTACCAATTATTGTGTTCTTTATTACTTTTCTGCTCCATAATCTTGCACAAGTTAGATTGTGTTAATTATGGTGATTCTGGTTGAACTTGACGAACCAGTTTCTAGGACATCGCGTTCGACATCTTCCCCCTAAGGAACATAATTTCATTTTATGATTGATATGAACTTGTTTGGGTGTACATACTCAGATGAATACTGGTGTAAGTTCCATTATTACCATCACATCATAGTTATAGACACACTAAAAGGGTGTTTCATGCATTAAAGGTTGAGGCATAAGGTGATACACCCATAATACGCTTATGATATCCTTTGACTATTCTCCCAGTAATTGATCTAACATTTTCCTCCATACATTGAGGATTATTTTTTTGGATGATTCCTCTAGTTATTGGTTTGTGGGTAATCCACTAAGGAAAGATGTAACTTGATGTTGAGATTTTTGTAACAAACCTAGAACGTTCAACACAATATTATGTAATGATTGAAAGTGGGAAAGCATGCCCACAAATAATATTTTAACATATAATAATAGGCAGGGGTATAACATTTATCAAAATAGATAAGTATTCAATAACTATGACTGTAAAACTCATTGAAGTCCGGTTTTAGGGCTAAGTATTTTGCCTAATTATTGTTTCTCTTTAAGATGAACTGCAAGTTCTGGTGTTCTTTGAGGCTTTAGGTTATTCAACGATGATCCCCACACCATTTTCATTTATGTTAGATGGATATTAAAAGATGGCCATGTGATTGTTGTATGGTGGATGTTTTCATCCATACTACAAAATCATCTAAGACCTATAACTTGATAGCCTCATTTTTTTTATGGGGAAGTCAGTTTCAGTGGCTATTGGGTATGAGTAAAAATAATGTTTTGAGTCTTCGAGTCGATAATATTAACGTGAAGGTAATTTTTCTCCATTTTTTTCGTGTCATGCCTCTTCATCTGCAACACTTACTCATGAAGTATATTGGGCATTGTGTTATGTATCTACCCACTACAAGAACCAGGATGATGACATCTTTTGTAGATGTCATACAAAAGTCAACTTAACACTCAATGTTGGTCTGATTAATACTAAATATGATGAAAGGAACCTCTTGAAGTTGTTGAAGTTTTATTCAAACTAGGGAGTTGACTCAAATTGTTAAGGATTTATGATAATGGCACATAGTGATCTACAAACTTGGAAAGGAACCAAAATAAGAATGTCATTTGTCCTACTATTTTTTATACCTTTTCAGGATTAACTTCTCCCCTTATTGGGGGATATGGGTTGTCAGGATGTGCACTTTTATAGATTCAATCTCGTGATATACCTTATAAAGATTCATGGGTCCTTAGAGTAAGACTTTGTACCTCGAGTCTTGATCACCATGTCATCCATTTAGATCTTGATGTTATTCTCAATTTGCTTCGCAAAAGCCTTGTCCATAAGTTTTTGGCAAGCGGCACATGTATTCTTTAACCTTAAGAACATGACCTAATAATAGATGTTCGACTCATCTATCATGTAATATATTTTTTAGACGTCTTCTATAACGCCCCGAGTCTATTTAGATTATTTTAATTAATATTATAATTATGCGATTGTGTTTGTTGAATTATATGAATTTGTGGGGTTGTTTAGCAAGAGTTATAGTGGTCTTAAAAAATAAAAGAATTGAGGCTTAAGGGTGCCTAACTAAAAATGTAGAGATATGGGGGTGTAGTGAGAGAATTAGTAGAAATTATATTAAACTAAAAATGTAGAGATATGGGGTGTAGTGAGAGAATTAATAGCAATTATATTAAATAAAAATGTAGAGATATGGGGTGTAGTGAGAGAATTAGTAGCAATTATATTATTTTATAATTATTAGTAGAATAATTAATATTTTATATTATTAGTTAATTAAAAAAGGTCCTAAGGTTAGATAAATAAAAAGAAAAAGGAATAGAGTGAGGTTTATTCTGATCGATCGTGGAAAATAGAGAAGAGGCAGAGGTGAGAAAGAGGAAGAGCTAGGAAGAAGAAGACCATTATTGAACCACAAGGAATCAAAAACCTAAGGTAAGGGTGGGTTTCCAACTATTTAATAAAGGGTATAATTGTAGGTAGATGATGTTGCATGTTAGGTTTTGGGAGTAGATGGTTCTTAGAATTAATGTCTATAATTTGGTTGGAATTGTATGCAATTGGTGTTAGAATGTGATTTGTATTGTTGTGAGTATTGTATGTTGTTAATCTCATGAATTGTATATGTTCTGTATATGTACAAAAGTGAATTTTAGTGTTTTAGGTGTAGTGATCGCACATGGTTTAAGTCTGATCGTGCAGGAAAACGCACCAGGGAATTCCTGATGAAAGGGATTTGTCGGGCGAATCGATCGTCTCGTCGACGAGTGAGCTTCGCCAAGAGAGCGCCGAGCGAACAAGGCAGGTGAAGGCTGCCAAAAGTTTCCAAGTTACTGTATTTTTTTAACGGGCGGATGAAGAGCCTCGCCAGGCGAATGGTCCCAAAATTTGGAAAATTGCAAAGGTCATAACTTTTGACTCGGCTGTCCGTTTGACGCACCGTTTGGACCGTTAGGAAGCTAAAAAATATTATCTATATTACAAAAATCACTTTGATAATAGTAGCCACATTTTGTATGGGAATAAGACCAATATGCGCGTATGTTATATGTGTTATAATGCGAAGTGTTGTGTTTGCTGACGAAGATGATACAAGGGCAGTGTGGATGTCTTGTACGTGTTGTTACAGGATGATGTTGATGTTGATAGCCTGTTTTGGAATGTGTTGAATTTCGTTGTTTGGTAGTTGCATTAGATGATGTTTTATGTGTGTGTCGCATGCATTATATAAATTACGAAGATTGATGATGTTTTAGACCAACATTACAAAGATTGTCGTTTTCTTTATATGACACTAAGAAGACTGTCGTTGCCCATATTTGGAAATAGCGTAGAGATTGGTACCACATGCATTGTGTCATTATTAGTAGCCTTGCATTGCACTTGGTTAGTTTGATCATATAGCGATGAAGTTGGATTGTATAACCAACATGTGTTTAAGAAGAATAGTGATAACTGCATGTATGTTTGTATAATCAATTATGAACCATGACTATTAATCGTTGAACTTGGAATCTAGCATGATATATCGGTTTTATGCTTATGATTATACTTCTTATTATATTGTTGAGATATCTTATCCCTTTTTTTTGAATGTTGCCTCTTTGTGGGTAACGTGCAGGTGATCCGTAGTAGGCGAGGTTATTCACGATTTCTTTTCGAGTCGGCGTTGTTCTTTGATACGTAACACCGGGGGGATGAATGCTAGCTTGTTTTTGCTTAGTTGTTGTTTATTTTGAAGGATTGTGGGAGTATTGTAAACTCTCTTTTATTTGATTAATTGTTGGATTTACGATGAGTTGAGATTGTTGAAAATAAATTATGATTGTTTTCCGTTGCATTAATAGAGTTGAATTTTTAGAACTTTGAAGAAAGTGTTGTTGGTTAATCTGAAACGTGTTATGTATCTCGTTATTATTACTTGAGCATGTTTTATTATGTTTTGGAGATGTAGCATCTTATTCTTTATGTTTTGTTTTAAGTTTTAATTTACTCTGATTTTTAATTAAATTATCGATGGGGAACGAGGATTTACATTTTTGGTATTATAGTAGGTTGGTCTGTCCGACCACACTAGTGCAGAAAATAGTTTTTACATCGGGAGAAAAGTACCTTTTACATCGGGCTTGGGTCTGATGTAAATCCAAGCGATGTAGTAAATCAGAGACATTTTACATCGGGCCACAGTCCGATGTGAAAAATACACATACCAGATCGGTTGAATGTTACGTCTGATGTGAAAAAAAATCTATTTATTTTTAAAAATATATGCAATATATTACATCGGTGGCTACAACGAACCGATTTGATAGGTTATTTTTAACATCGGTTTCACCAATTTCCCGATCTAATATATAGGTTTTTACATCTGTTCCTCCAATGGCCCGATGTAATATGTTTGTTACTTTTTAGCAAATTTTAGGTGTTTTTAATGTAATTTTTTTTGTACCTAATTTTCATATTTTTCCAATACCACACAGACCACAGTTAGGTCGCTAATTTTCATATTTTTCCCATAGCACACAGATCACATTTAGGTCACTATTTTCATATTTTTCTAACCAGTGGAGGATAATTTCATTGCATCAAATAGTTAGGATGCATATATATATTCTTCAAAATGAACAGTTGATTTACAAAAGTATTTATCTAGGATACACACAAGTGTACAAAATTATAAGAAAGTTTACACACTGTGGACTACTACAACAATAACAAAACAAGTGAAACCGTACAAAAATATCCAACCATTTATAAGTCCTTTCCCGCACTTGAAATACCAACATGCATCCACGAGAAGATGAGTTGTAGCTTCTGTAGACAACACTAAAATCACATTTGCTGACAATAAACAATAACACCAATTAACATTAGCACACAACACCAAAGTCAAGAAACTCAAATCAGATATATAGACAATTCCATATAACTCACCAGATAAAGCTTAATCTTTATATAACTCAAAGAAAATTTTTGCCCAAAAGAGTTGCAAATCATACAAATCATCTTGCGTTAATTCTGTTGGGTCATCAAACACCTACAATACGTAAATAACCATATAGAGTTATTCTTTGAAAATTCACATTAAGTTGTAAAACACAAAGTAAATAACAAAGTAAAGTTATTTTTATTACCTGCATCCAAGACTCGGTTATATTCGCAAACACAATATCCAACCTATTTTTCATCACATAGTACCCACAATCATTAGAGTTATGTTGTTTCCTTGTCTACAAATGAATAACATAATTAGTGAATACTTATCATAAAATTAAATATAGAATTATAATTTACATCACACTTACATTGGGCAGAAGACATGTAGCCTTTTTTCTATTGCCATTTGTCATTTGATGAACCCTAAAAGCACTAATTCAGAAAAAATTCATATAAAGCCACATAAAATATGAAATTACTTTTATAACAATTTATGTATATATATATAAAATATATTATAACAAAATTCACATAAAAGATAAACTTTGTACCAATTTTCTTCGTGATTTCATCAATTTCCCGATGAAGTGAACAAAAGATGACCACAATATTGTCTCTCGGACACATGACTATTAATTGCCAATGTTGTTTGTACGTGTGTGTGGAAACACAAAAGTCACATAAAATATGTATGTTATCAAAATTAAAAAATAGATAACACAATTTAATAAAAGCTTACCCATGAATAAGTGGTAGTAGTGACACACTTTGTTTTCCCTCTGTAACTTATTTTGTATGTATTTTTTAACACCTGCTTGAGATTTCGTCACAATATCAACATATATACACATAGCAGGGTCCATAACTCCATATACTTTTGATGTGGAATTATCAATACATACATGATGAATATACCTAAAATAATAAAGATATGAAGTCTCAATATTATACAAATTATTGCATGTACAAATCTTAAATTAATGAAGAAATTTTCATAGTACCCTTACTGAGTTAACCCATGACGGTATTGGAGAAACGAATAAAAAAAAGAAATATTCATGAAATTGGACCTTAAATGCTACCCATGTGTAACACCTATTTTAAAATAAAGTAACAGTGGAGATATCTCTCTTATCTCAAGCATATTTTACATAAATTAATCAGGAAAGTATTGCCAAATAAATTAATCCAATATCGAATAAACGGTCAATTTTACATAAACACATTATTAAGAGATAGCACATCAACACCGGAGTGATAAACTACATTGAAACATTAATAACAAACAAGTTTCTTACTGCTACAATTTTGAATAATCTATTATTTTGGTTTAAGAATAAGGACTTGTTAGAACAAGATTTGTTCTGATCAATATTCTTAGTTTTGATGATAACAATGTATATGAATTTTGTATGAGATAATGTGGTACTCTAATACTATGCAATTTCCATTTCAGGAATTATATAAAGAGTATGCACAAAATCAGCGCAAGAAGCACTGACTCAGAAGGTTCAGCATGCAACATCAGAACATGGTCTGGCAAGACATCAGAAGATGGTCAAGCAGAATCAGAACATGGTCTATGGAAGCATCAGAAGGACTTGAGATCAGAAGCAAAAGCACTGAAGTTCTCATGGTATCACGCTAAGAAGCACTTCAAGGTTAGAAGACAAGAATATGCTCTGCACCAAGCTGTTTGACTCTGATGATATTCAAACGTTGTTTACACAAACATCAGATCAGAAGCAAGTACAAGATGGCAGGCTACGCTGACTGAAAAAAGGAACGTTAGAAGCTATTAAAGGCAACGTCAGTAGACACAGCGAAAGCAAGGCTCGAGGTAGTTGACAAAAGAATGAAACATTAAATGCAATGCTGTACGGATTACGCAAAGCATTAAATGCTCCCAACGGTCATCTTCTCAAACGCCTATATATTGAAGTTCTGATGAGAAGCTGAATACAACACTTGCACAAATATACAGAAACGCTGTCAAATTCAAAAAGCTCTCAAACTTCATCTTCAACCTCACTACATTGCTGTTGTAATATATTAGTGAGATTAAGCTTAAACTTAAGAGAAAATCACAGTTGTGATAATAGCTTTATAAGAAGCATTGTAACTCTTAAAAGAATTTGTTTACATTTATTTGTAACAACTAGAGTGATCAGGTTGTTGATCAGAATACTCTAGAAAGTCTTAGAGGGTATCTAAGCAGATTGTTCCTAGAGTGATCAGGTTGTGATCAGTACACTCTAGAAGACTTAGAAGTTGTCTAAGTGGAAAACCATTGTAATCTTGTGTGATTAGTGGATTAAATCCTCAGGTGAGGTAAATCACTCCAAGGGGGTGGACTGAAGTAGTTTAGTTAACAACAAACCAGGATAAAAATCATTGTGCAAATTGTTTTTATCTTACAAGTTTTAAAAGCTACACTTATTCAAACCCCCCCCCCCTTTCTAAGTTTTTTTCTATCCTTCAATTGGCATCAGAGCGCCGGTTCTAAGGTGCAAGCACTTAACCGTGTTTAGAAAAGATTCAGTAAGAGAAAAACGCTTAAGTCAAGATGGCTGGTGAAGATCCAACAAATACATCTACATCTGGCTCTACTGAGCAATACAGTGGAAATGGTAACAATGGTTATACTAGACCACCAGTATTTGATGGTGAAAAATTTGAATACTAGAAAGATAAACTTGAAAGTTACTTCCTTGGTCTAGATGGTGACTTATGGGATCTGCTGATGGATGGTTACAAACATCCAGTGAAAGCTACTGGTTTAAAGCTTACAAGACAAGAAATGAATGATGATCAAAAGAAGCAATTCAAAAATCATCATAAGTGTAGGATTGTTTTGCTGAATGCTATCTCTCATGCTGAATATGAGAAGATATCTAACAGGGAAACTGCCTATGATATATATGAGTCATTAAAAATGACCCATGAAGGAAATGCCCAAGTCAAGGAGACTAAAGCTCTTGCCTTGATCCAGAAATATGAAGCCTTCAAGATTGAGGATGATGAAAATATTGAGAAGATGTTCTCAAGATTTCAAACGCTAAATGCTGGATTGAGAGTTCTTGACAAGGGATACACAAGGGCTAATCATGTCAAGAAGATCATCAGAAGCTTGCCAAGAAGATGGGGTCCTATGGTGACTGCTTTCAAAATTGCCAAGAATCTGAATGAAGTCTCTCTTGAAGAATTGATCAGTGCTTTGAGGAGTCATGAAATTGAGCTGGATGCTAATGAAACTCAGAAGAATGGTAAGTCTATTGCATTAAAATCTAATTATAAAAAATGCACTAACGCTTTTCAGGCTGAAGAAGTAGATTCTGAAGAATCAGAATCAGAAGAAGAAGATGAACTGTCCATGATCTCCAGAAGGGTAAACCAACTCTGGAAGAGCAAGCAAAGGAAGTTCAAGAGCTTCAGAAGTTCAAAGAAGCCTGAAAGAGGAGAATCTTCTGGTGGCAGAAGATCTGACAAGGAGAAGGTCATCTACTATGAGTGCTATGAGCCTGGACACTTCAAGAATGAATGTCCAAAACTTCAGAAGGAGAATCCCAAGAAGAAGTTCCATGAGAAGAAGGGTCTTATGGCAACATGGGATGATTCTGAATCAGAATCAGAATCAGACTCTGAAGGCGAGTAAGCAAACTTTGCACTGATGGCCACAGTGGATGACGGATCAGAATCTACATCAGAATCAGATTCTGAAGAGGTATTTTCTGAACTATCTAGAGAAGAGTTAGTTTCCAGTTTAACTGAACTTCTGGAACTCAAGGCTCATCTTAGTATCAAATACAAAAAGCTGAAAAAGCTATTTGAATTTGAAACTAAGAAGCTGGAAAAAGTTTTAAAATTACCCAAAGATATTGGATCTCCTTCTGAATCAGAAAAATTCATTCCTAGTCTCAATCATATTCTGAAAGAATATGACTCGAGATTCAGAAAGTTTCTATCTAGAAGTATTGGCAGAAGTCATCTTGCTTCTATGATATATGGTGTTTCTGGAAACAAAAGGATTGGCGTTGGCTATGAGGGTGATATCCCACGTAAATTTGAACCTGTAGATGATTTGAAAATCACATACAAGCCATTGTATGATCAGTTCAAATATGGCCACTCACATGATATTAGGCTCACTTCACATGCCAAAAGCTTTAACACTTCACACACCAAGAAGCATGTGACACAACCTAAAAAATATCAGGCTGCCAAACCTAAAGAATATCATGCTGTTCATCCTGTTACTTATCATGCTAAACCCCAGTTCAATCAGAACTTGAGGAAAACTAACAAGAAAGGACCCAAGAAACTGTGCGTACCTAAGGAGAAGATAATTTCTGTTGCAGATATCCTTAGCAGCAAAGAAGACAAAGCACAAAATGTCATGGTACCTGGACTCTGGGTGCTCGCGACACATGACGGGAAGAAGGTCTATGTTCCAAGACCTGGTGCTTAAATCTGGTGAGAAGTCAAGTTTGGAGGAGATCAGAAGGGCAAGATTATTGGCTCTGGAACCATAAGTATTGGTAACTCTCCTTCCATAACTAATGTACTTCTTGTAGAAGGATTAGCGCATAACTTATTGTCCATAAGTCAATTAAGTGACAATGGTTATGACATTATCTTCAATCAAAAGTCTTGCAAGGCTGTAAGTCAGAAGGATGGCTCAATCCTATTTACAGGCAAGAGAAAGAACAACATTTATAAGATTGATCTTTCAGATCTTGAGAAGCAGAAGGTGACTTGCCTTATGTCTGTTTCTGAAGAGCAATGGGTCTGGCACAGAAGATTAGGACATGCTAGTTTGAGAAAGATTTCTCAGATTAACAAACTAAATCTGGTCAGAGGACTCCCAAATCTGAAATACAAATCAGATGCTCTTTGTGAAGCATGTCAGAAGGGCAAGTTCTCCAAACCTGCATTCAAATCTAAGAATGTTGTCTCTTCCTCAAGGCCGTTAGAACTTCTGCACATTGATCTGTTTGGACCAGTCAAAACAGCATCTGTCAGGGGGAAGAAATATGGATTAGTCATCGTAGATGATTATAGCCGCTTGACATGGGTAAAGTTCTTAAAACACAAGGATGAGTCTCATTCAGTGTTCTTTGAATTCTGCACTCAGATTCAATCTGAGAAGGAGTGCAAAATCATAAAGGTCAGAAGTGATCATGGTGGTGAATTTGAGAACAGATTCTTTGAGGAGTTCTTCAAAGAAAATGGTATTGCCCATGATTTCTCTTGCCCCAGAAGTCCACAGCAAAATGGAGTTGTAGAGCGAAAGAATAGGACTCTACAAGAAATGGCCAAAACCATGATCAATGAAACCAATATGGCTAAGCACTTCTGGGCAGAAGCAATAAACACTGCATGTTATATTCAGAATAGAATCTCTATAAGACCTATTCTAAATAAGACTCCTTATGAATTGTGGAAGAACAGAAAGCCCAACATTTCATATTTTCATCCTTTTGGATGTGTTTGTTTTATTCTAAATACTAAAGATCATCTTGGTAAGTTTGATTCTAAGGCACAAAAATGTTTCCTTCTTGGATATTCTGAACGCTCTAAAGGCTACAGAGTATACAACACTGAAACATTGGTTGTAGAAGAATCAATCAATATCAGATTTGATGATAAGCTTGGTCTTGAAAAGCCAAAGCAGGTTGAGAATTTTGCAGATATAGATATTGATATATCAGAAGCTGAAGAACCAAGAAGCAAAGTTTCAGAAGCTGAAAATCTCAGAAGCAAAGAATCAGAAGATCAAGTTGCTGCATCTTTAGAGAATCTCAGAATTTCTGAAGAGCCAACAGTCAGAAGATCTTCTAGACTCACCTCAGCTCTCTCAGAAGATGTGATTCTTGGAAAGAAAGATGATCCTATCAGAACTAGATCATTTCTAAAGAATGGTAGTCAGAATCAGTGACCAGAATCAGAAGATGAAAAGCTCTATTCATCATCAGAAGCAAATGCAATGCAACACAACTGTCATCAAGTGTTTTCTGATGGTGAACACGTGTTTGCACGGATGGTAAAAGCGTGAGTGAATCTGATGGGACGCCGCCCTAGGTAACTGTGTAAATCATTTCAATTACCATGTTCTCTCACCTAACGTCACTCATCATTTAATGCAGTTGATTTCAATTGATTCTGTAACTGTTCATTCTCATAATTTTATTGCATTCTTTTTCAAACCCGCCTCTATAAATATATTTCAAATCATAACGTTTATCTTTTTCGCTCCCATTCTCTCTCTCCTTGTGCATGCATTTTTGTAACCTCTTTGCCCTTTTCTCTAACCCTAAGCGCAAACCCAGAAATATTTCTTGCAATCTCAGTACTGTTTCAATGGCTGCTTCATTATCTCTCAACGCTGGTTCATCTGCTCCTCTCCATCTTCAAGAAGAAGATCAGCAAATTGTTCCGGTTATCTCCTGCTCTATTCCCAAAAAGGAGTTGGAAGTTATCTGTGAACTTATGGTAGACTTTGATAGTCTTGAAGAACATGAGTTTCATCTTAAAGAAGATATCATATTTCAAGGATGGACTTCATTATTTGCTGAGTTCTGTGGACCGGTTTACCCAGATCTTGTAAAAGAATTTTGGGTGCACGCTGTTGTAGCTCCTAAATCTATTTTGTCTTTTGTTCATGGGAAGTTTGTGGTCATTACTGAAAACATCCTGAGAATGATGTTTGATCTAAGAAACCCTGAGGGTGCTCATGAAATTGATCTAAGGGCTGATTGGGATGAGGTGTTGGCTACTCTCTATACAAATGTGAAGAAAACCAGTCGTGTCAAGGGCATGAAGGATCTCTACAAAATCTGGACCAAGATTCTTCTGGGATGTTTCTATCACAGGAAAGCAACCCATTCTGCAGATTTTGTCAACAATGAGCAGAAATACATTCTGTATTGCATTGCCACTCAGAAGAAGGTTGATGTTATCTACATAATCTTCAACCACATGTGGAATGCTGTGAGGGATTCCTGAAATGCCTTCAGAACAAAGAAGTGTACTATTATTCCTTTTGGAAGAATTATTACAAATCTTCTGGTTCATTCCAAAATTGTTGAAGACTTGGAAGCTCAAGGGATCACAAAAGATCTTTTTGTTGATACTAGAAGTTTCTTGAATGCTCTCACCTTGAGAAAGATGAGTGTTATTGATGTTATCATACAAACCCCTCAACCTCTTCCTGGAGCAAGAAGCAGAAGAGATCCTGTTCTTGCTGACTTTGAGTCCTTCTTCAGAAGTGAGTTACCAGGAGTCAGAACTAAATATCTGAACTCACTCAAGGAAGAAAAAGGCAAAGTTGCTCCTGCTAAAGGTGGTCGCAAAAAAGTTTCCACTTCCAGGCCTGCTGCTTCAGAAGATGTTTCAAAAGCTGCACCTGATGCTGTTGTCAAGAAGGAAAGAAGGACAAAGCGAAAATTTGATCATCCTTCTGTTAACCAGGAGAAGGTAGTCCAAAGTGTAGCTGCTGCTACGGTTGTTGTTGAGAAAGCTGCTCAAGAAGAAGTTGTTGCTGAAGAAGTTCAGGAAGTTGTAGTTGAAAATAAAGATAGTGAAAAAGAGACTGCTGAGAAGAAGAAGAAGAAGAGAAAAATGAAAAATAAGAATGTGGAAAGTGAAAAGGCTGTTGAAAAGAAGAAGACTAGAAAAAGAAAATTGTTCATTGAAGATTCGGATGAAGAAGAAGAAGCTCAAGAAGCTATGAATCAGCCAGAAGGAAGTATTCAAGGACCAACAACTCAAGTAGTTGAAGGTCAGAAGGCTGTTGATAATGAGAAGGAGAGACTGGAATCTTCCAGAAGAAGAGAAATTTCTCTTGGGAAGGCAAAGATTGTGGAAGAGCAGAAGAGTAAGAAGTAGAGGAAACTGGAGGCTGTGTTTGAGGCTATTCAGAAAGTGTCCAAAGGTATACATCTCTCTGAACCTGATTCTGTTCCTGCTTTACGTTCAGAAGTTGCACCAATAAATGTTGCTCAAACCCCTGAACCAGTAAATCAACCAGAAAAAGCTCCATCAGAATCACCCATAAATATCCGTGTTCTCACACCTCCTTCTTCTCCTGTAACCAATACTCTTACCCCTTCTCATTCACCCATCACAAATGTTCCCATTCCTCCCTCTCCATCCACAACCAACATTGTTTCTGACCACGCCCTTGAAAACCCTGTTCTTGATATTCAACCCCTTCAAACTCTCTTTCCACCTCACACAAATATATCCACTTCTCAACCCCCACCTCATGCAAACTATGAACCCATTCCTTCCTCCTCTCAAAATAACCCCTCTATATCAGATCTCCCAGATTCGGCATCACATGAGCAATTGCTCTGTGACTGTAATTACACACCCAAGCCTCGTCCTGAAGCTGAGCTGGTAGTGTTAGATTATGAGAATGAAGCAGAATCATCCCTCCGTCTTGATAGAGAGCCTCAACCCTATTCTGTCCCAAAACCAGATTCTCCCATAACCAAAATAAATTCTCGCCGAGCATATCCTTCTGGTGTAATCTATGAAATGATAAAGCGGAATCTCAGAAGTATCTTTGACACTCTCAGAATAGCTCATCATGCTGGATTAAATGATGTTGCTATGCGAAAATTTTGGAGACTCTTCAGAATAAAAGCAGATGCTTGTTTTCAAGAACTCCAAGAAATTTGTGTAGAACTTGCTCCACGACCTTGTGGAATTTTGAGGCCCTATGAAGATTTTTGGTCCAGTCTTCTTGGGGGAAGTTATTGTCTTGAAGAAAAGGAATTCATTGATGAACTTGCTGTAGCACGAGTTTCTGCGGAGTTGGAAGCCAATCCTTGTAGGGAAATTATGGTCTAGAGACCTAAGTATCCAGTTCTGACTGGAGACTTCAAGTCACTATTTGACTTTCTGAGGAAAAATCCTTCAGAGGAAGACCCCAATTTGGTCATTCCAGAAGTTTTTGATCATCCAGAAGTTGAAGGTCCTTCTGCTCCAAGGAATCTTGCTGCCATTCTTCAAGCTCTTGAGAATGGAGATTCTGATCTTCCTGCTCCTGAGTATGAAGAAGATGCTTATATGGGAGAAGCTGATGCTGAAGATCATCCTGCTGAGACTATTCCTGTTGAGGAAAATCATGATGATGATCTGACAATGGAAGCTGCTGTTGAGATTGCTGTCCCTCTGAACAGAAGTTGTGAAGCTTCTTCTGGTGAACCCTCTCTTCTGGTGAAGACTCTAGAGGTTATTCAGAAGAACCAAGCTGAGCTAGCTTCTCGTATGGACAAGCCAGAAGACATCAATGCTGAGTTCCGCTTTTTCATGGAAAGACAGACTGAGAGCAATGCTGGGATTCATGGCATGCTGGCCAAGATTATGTCTAAGCTAGGGTCGTCTTAGTCCTTTGTGTCTTAGTTGTTTTTCTTTGTTTCTTGCATCTGTCTTCTATGCATCTTCCTTGTACCTTCTGATAATTCTCTTTTGCTATCAATGAAAATTATCTTCTTTTCTCTCATATTGTTTTGTTTTTCATCTGAATCTTTTGTGTTTTTGATGTTATGACAAAAAGGGGGAGAAAACTGTGATGAATGATCTGATTTATTTTATCAGTTGCTGGGAGAAAGTCTCCACATTTCTAACAGAATGTGCAAGTTCTATGTCTTTGAGTGTTTTGCAGGAAGTGTAGATATTCTTAAAAGCTCAACATGAGAAGCAAAGATATGAGGAAAATCAATTCTGTATGGAATAAAGCTCATGGAAATTGAAGCAAGCTGAGTGCTATGAAGCTTCAAGATCAGAAGCAAGAAGGAAGAATGTTATGATATTCTGATGATAGAATATGCTCTAACTCATTCTTATCCCTTAAATGTTCTGATGCATGTTTTTGTTCTAAATATGCTCTGAAACATTATTGTTTATGTTCTGATACATATTTTATGTTCTGATTCATTCATGCTCTGACTT
This sequence comes from Vicia villosa, assembly GCF_029867415.1. Classification (NCBI taxonomy): domain Eukaryota; kingdom Viridiplantae; phylum Streptophyta; class Magnoliopsida; order Fabales; family Fabaceae; genus Vicia; species Vicia villosa. Next base: position 779,826 of record NW_026705289.1, on the reverse strand, counting down.
TTGTCGTGTAGTTTGTTTTGTAACATTTTAGGATGTAAAGATGCTCTGATGATGCTCTGGTACATTCAACAATGTTCTGATATAATCTAGCATGCAATGATTCAAGAAGAAATTCAAGCTCTGAAGCTGTCCTACGGAAGCAAGAAGCAGAAGCTATGAATGTTCTGAAGATCTAAGCATATGTGATCGTCTCAACTGAAATGGAAAATACTCAGGGAATTCCTTTAGTAATAAATTTCTTCCAGTATTTATTTCAGGGGGAGATTATTTATCTCAGGGGGAGATTGTTAATCTCAGGGGGGGACATATTCACACACTATGTTTATATGCTTATGCTATAACTGTGTAATTGTCTTTAGCCGTCTGATATTCTGATTGCAAATTCATATCATTTATATATGTTTTTGTCATCATCAAAAAGGGGGAGATTGTTAGAACAAGATTTGTTCTGATCAATATTCTTAGTTTTGATGATAACAATGTATATGAATTTTGTATGAGATAATGTGGTACTCTAATACTATGCAATTTCCATTTCAGGAATTATATAAAGAGTATGCACAAAATCAGCGCAAGAAGCACTGACTTAGAAGGTTCAGCATGCAACATCAGAACATGGTCTGGCAAGACATCAGAAGATGGTCAAGCAGAATCAGAACATGGTCTATGGAAGCATCAGAAGGACTTGAGATCAGAAGCAGAAGCATTGAAGTTCTCATGGTATCACGCTAAGAAGCACTTCAAGGTTAGAAGACAAGAAGATGCTCTGCACCAAGCTGTTTGACTCTGATGATATTCAAACGTTGTTTACACAAACATCAGATCAGAAGCAAGTACAAGATGGCAGGCTACGCTGACTGACAAAAGGAACATTAGAAGCTATTAAAGGTAACATCAGTAGACACAGCGAAAGCAAGGCTCGAGGTAGTTGACAAAAGAGTGAAACATTAAATGCAATGCTGTACGGATTACGCAAAGCATTAAATGCTCCCAACGGTCATCTTCTCAAACGCCTATATATTGAAGTTCTGAAGAGAAGTTGAATACAACACTTGCGCAAATAACAGAAATGCTGTCAAATTCAAAAAGCTCTTAAACTTCATCTTCAACCTGACTACATTGTTGTTGTAATATATTAGTGAGATTAAGCTTAAACTTAAGAGAAAATCACAGTTGTGATAATAGCTTTATAAGAAGCATTGTAACTCTTAAAAGAATTTGTTTACATTTATTTGTAAGAACTAGAGTGATCAGGTTGTTGATCAGAATACTCTAGAAAGTCTTAGAGGGTATCTAAGCAGATTGTTCCTAGAGTGACCAGGTTGTGATCAGTATACTCTAAAAGACTTAGAAGTTATCTAAGTGGAAAACCATTGTAATCTTGTGTGATTAGTGGATTAAATCCTCAAGTGAGGTAAATCACTCCAAGGGGGTGGACTGGAGTAGTTTAGTAAACAACGAACCCGGATAAAAATCATTGTGCAAATTGTTTTTATCTTACAAGTTTTAAAAGCTACACTTATTCAAACCCCCCATTTCTAAGTGTTTTTCTATCCTTCAGGACTACCTATAATAAGACATATTATCCTCTCTTAAACCTAACTCCCACCTTCAACCATCAATATCTGAGACACCCAATCAGATACTTTAGCTTTAGGAGTTGTTGCTAAGGCAAAAACAGAAGGGAAATTACCATTGAGTGAACTGGGTCCTAACCATTTAAAATTCCAAAATTCCACCACTTTACCATTTCCTTACTTGCAATGAATTGATTTAGAAATCCATCCTGAATCTGAAAGAGAACATATATCCCTCCACCGATAAAGTTTTTTTTACACAAAATTGTGTTGCCTCCTAGGAGAGTGTCACATAACAAATAATCTAAATAGTGTAAGACTACTTGTTTACTATGTGAAAAAGAAATTACATATTTCAACTTAAGTTATAATATTAATAAAATGCACATAAAATAAGCAGTAAATTCCCAGTTGCTTGCGTTGGTTAATTGTCACTGATTATGTTTCTTATCCATTATCTAGAGATTAACATTACTCAACCATATTAGGTGATATTCACAATATGCATCAACTTGTTCAAATTTTTTGAAAGGGTTGACCCAACTTGCTAACTTTTGATTATAAACAATGTACTAGGAAACATTAAATTCTAATCAAATTCAAACACTTTCATTTTCTCTTCCAAATTATTATACTTCATCATCATCATCAAACACTAAGAACAAGATACAAATAAAAATTAATCTATAATAGAAGAGACATTGAAGAAACCATTGAACCTTTCAATGAAGAAACTGAAGAGGTTATAGGAAAAATGAAAGACAAAGCATCACAAAGCAGAGCTGCAATTTTATCAAAACGAAAAACTCTTTCTCTCTTACGCGTGATAAAAGATTAGGAAAAGGGACATGATAAAAAATTTCACACAAAGAAATTAACAACAATAGCACACAGAAAATTAGTGGAAGGAGGAATAAGGAGAATTGAAAGACAATGGAAACTCACCGTGAAGACTCACCGGCGCCGGTTGCAGTAGCGAAGGAGGTCATGTGTTGGTCGGTCGTGTACGGTGCCGGTTGCAGTAGCGAAGGATGTCGTGTTGGTGGTCGGTTGTAGCACCAAAGAAGGTCATGTTGGTGGTCGGTTGTAGCAGCGAAGGAGGTCGAGTGGAAAAACCAGAGCGGCGGCCGAGAGTGAAAGTGAAAATAGGGTGAAAGTGAAAATAGGGTTTTGTGAAAGTGAAAAAAAATTTCACATCGGTTGATATTGGGCCCGATGTAAAGGTCCGTACTTCAAATCGGTGGAAATATATAACCGACGTAAAAGACATCGTGTAAATATTTACCAAAACTGCCACGTGTAATTTTTTCCATGTGATTTCAGCCATTGGATTTTTCACATCGCTGCAAATATTGGCCCGATGTGAAATTGTTTATAACAATATTTCATTTTATTTACAAAATTACCACCATGTTATTTTTTTCATCAGTGAAAAATATGTGTGATGTAAAATCCCTAAGTTAAATATTTTTCATATCAATCGAAATAAATGTCTGATGTAAAATCCTTTGATGAATATTTTTCACGTCTTATATCTTGAAACCTCATGTAAAATCCTTTAACCAAATGTCTTATTTTTAGCAGTGCCAAGTCATCGAGTCTTTAGTGTAGCGACAATCGAGTACAGTCTTTGAGCTTTTCTGGTCGTTGTTGGATATTATGGTGAAACAGAAAATGACTAGAAGAAATAATGCTTCTATTGCTGTTGCTTTGGAAGCTATGACTCAGGCTATGCAGTAACAGCCTAACTCTGCCAGGAACAATGGATCTCGCGTGTTGGAAACTTTCCCGAGGAATCATCCACCTATGTTCCAAGGAAAGCATGACCCTAAAGGAGCACAGGAGTGGCTCAAAGATATTGAGAGGATCTTTCGAGTTATGGACTGTTCGGATGCACAAAAAGTGCGTTTTGGTACGCATATGCTGGCAGGAGAGACTGATGACTGGTGGGTTGCCACTCGCCAGAGACTGGAAGGCATAGGTGAGGCTATTACTTGGGTTGTGTTTCATAGGGAGTTCCTAGTGAAGTACTACCTAGAAGATGTCCGCAGCAAGAAGGAGATTGAGTTTCTGAAATTGAAACAGGGAGAAATTTTGGTGATTGAGTATGCTGCCAAGTTCGTGGAATTGGCGAACTATTATCCTCATTACAGCGAGGCGACTGCTGAATTTTTGAAGTGCGTCAAGTTTGAAAATGGGTTACGTTCAAAAATCAAGAAGGCAATCAGATATCAGCGGATCTGTAAGTTTCCAGACTTTGTGAATAGTTGCTGGATTTATGAGGAAGATAGTAAGGCTAACTACAAGATTGTTAATGAGAAAAGGAACAAGCAACAACAACATCGTGGGAAGCCTTACAGTGCTCCAGCTAACAAGGGAAAACAGAGAATTATTGAGGGTAAGAGGACTAGTGGGGGAGGTGCTCCTACTGGCATCGTATGTTTCAAGTGTGGAAAACCTAGTCAAAAAAGTAATACATGTATTGGGGAAATGAAAAGATGTTTCTTTTATGGTAAAGCTGGGCACGAGGTAGTGGATTATACACACAAGGAGGTCATATGTTTCAACTGTGGCGAGGAGGGACATATTAGCACTCAATGTCAGAAACAGAAATAGGCTCCAGCAGGTGGGAAGGTATTCGCTTTAGCCGGAACTCAGGCATTTGATGGAGACCGCTTCTTTAGAGGTATATGTTTCATTAATAATATTCCTTTAATCAGTATTATTGATACTAGTGCTACACATTGTTTTGTTGCTACTGACTGTGTAAAAAGTTTGGGTCTTGAATTGTCCTCTATGAATAGAGAAATGGTTGTCGATATTCTAGCTAAGGGATCGGTAACTACTTCTCTAGTGTGTTTGAAGTGTCCTTTGTCGATCTTCGTTTGAGATTTTGCTGTGGACCTGGTTTGTTTGGATGGTCTAGATGTAATTTTGGGTATGAACTGTTTGGAATACAACTACATTCATATTAATTGCTACAACAAATCAGTGCAGTTTTCTACTCCTGAAGCAATTGAATGAATTGATGCAAGATGAGGCTCTGGTGTTTTCTTTGATGGTGTCCTTATCTATTGAGAAGAACGCTGTGATTGATGAGTTGCAAGTGGTGCGTAACTTTCCCGAAGTTTTTCCAGATGATATTCCAGATATGCCGCCAAAAAGAGAAGTAGAATTTGCTATTGATCTTGTCCCTGATGCCAGACCCGTTTCTATGGCACCATACATGATGTCGGCATTTGAATTGGAAAAATTAGAAAAACAGTTGGAGGAATTACTTGACAAGAAATTTGTGAGACCAAGTGTGTCGCCTTGCGGAGCGCCGGTGTTGCTAGTGAAAAAGAAAGATTGTAGTATAAGACTTTGTGTTGATTATCGACAGCTGAATAAAGTGACAGTTAAAAACAAGTATCCACTTTCGAGAATAGACAACTTGATGGATTAATTGGTGGGTGCCCGTGTGTTTAGCAAGGTTGACTTGAGATCGGATTATCACTAAATTCGAGTTAAAGAAGATGATATTCAGAAGACTGCTTTCAGAACCCGTTATGGGCATTATGAGTATCCCATGATGCCTTTCGGTGTTACTAACGCGCCAGGAGTATTTATGGAGTATATGAATCACATCTTTCGCACTTACTTGGATCGATTAGTAGTTGTGTTCATTGAAGACATTCTGATTTACTCCAAGTCAGAAGAGGAACATGTTGAGCATTTGAGAACTATGTTGCAAGTGCTGAAGGAAAATAAGTTGTATGTGAAGCTGTCCAAATGTGAATTTTGGTTACAGAAGGTGATTTTTCTCGGACATGTTATTTCAAGTGATGGTATTGCTGTAGACCCGTGAAAAGTAGACGCGGTGTTGCAGTGGAAAGCTCTGAAATCAGTTACAGAGATTAGAAGCTTTTTGGGATTGGTTGGCTCTTACAGGAGACTTATTGAGGGATTTTCTAAGCTAGCACTTCCATTGAGTCAGCTGACTTGTAAAGGCAAAGCGTTTGTATGGGACATCCAGTGTGAAGAAAGTTTCATCGAACTAAAGAAGAGGATGGCGACGGCTCTGATTTTGATATTACCTAATCTTGAAGAATCATTTGTTGTGTATTGTGATGCTTCTAAGTTGGGTTTAGGCTGTGTGCTTATGCAGAATGACAAAGTGGTAGCTTATGCATTGAGACAGTTGAGGATTCATGAGAGGAATTATCCTACTCACTATCCAGAATTAGCAGCAATATTATTCGTACTGAAGATATGAAGACATTACTTTTATGGCTCTAGGTTTGAAGTGTTTAGTGACCACAAGACCTTGAAGTATTTGTTTGACCAGAAGGAATTAAACATGAGGCAGAGAAGATGGTTAGAGTTGCTGAAGGACTACAAATTTGGCTTGAATCACCACCATGGTAAGGCTAATGTTGTTGCCGATGCGTTGAGTTGGAAGACTTTGCACATGTCGACAATTATGGTTAAGGAATTGGAATTGATCGAGCAGTTCACAGACATGAATCTGGTTTGTGAATTGACACCTCAGAGTGTGATATTAGGAATGCTGAAAATTAACTGTGATTTCTTGGATAATATTAAGGAAGCTCAGAAATTGGATGTGAAGCTAGTATATTTAATGGTTAGAGATAATCAGTCCGAGAATAGTGATTTTAAGTTAGATGTTCCAGGTGTGTTAAGGTTCCGCAACCGAATCTGTATTCCTGATGACACATAAATGAAAAGGATGATTTTAGAAGAGGGTGACAGAAGCAAGTTGAGTATTCATCCGGGAGCTGCAAAAATGAATCAGGACTTAAAGAAAGTATTTTGGTGGCCAGGATTGAAACATGATGTTGCACATTTTGTGTATACCTGCTTGAATTGCCAAAAGTCGAAAGTAGAACATCAGAGACCTACGGGATTTATGCAACCGTTAGACGTTCCGGAATGGAAGTTGGATAGTATATCGATGGATTTTGTGACGGGGTTACCGAATACTCCAAGAGGACATGATGCTATTTAGGTAATTGTTGATAGACTGACGAAATCGGATCATTTTATTCCGATTAACATCAGTTTTCATGTACCGAAGTTGGCAAAGATTTATATCCGAGTGATTGTAAAGCTGCATGGTGTTCCGTCAAGTATCGTTTTCTGATAGTAATCTGAGGTTCACTTATGATTTATGGAAAAGTTTGCAAGATGTGTTAGGATCTAAGCTAAGATTGAGCGTTGCGTATCATCCATAGACGGATGGTCAGACGGAGAGGACTATTCAATCGTTAGAGGATTTGCTGAGAGCTTGTGTTCTCGAACAAGTAGGTGTGTGGGATAGTTTTCTACCACTGATTGAGTTCACTTATAACAATAGTTTCCATGCTAGTATCGGTATGGCACCTTTCGAGGCATTGTATGGTCGAAGATGCAGAACGCCTTTGTGTTGGTATGAATATGGTGAGAGCATAATGTTAGGACCCGAGATTATGCGGGAAACTACTAAGAAGGTGAAGTTAATTCGTGATAAGATGAAGGCTTCGCAAAGTAGGAAAAAGAGTTACCATGATAAGCGAAGGAAGGATCTTGAATTTCAAGAAGGAGGTCATGTATTCTTGAGAGTCTCTCCAGTGACCGGTGTAGGTCGTGCTCTGAAGTCAAGGAAGCTCACTTCTTGATTTATTGTTCCGTACCAAATTTCTAAGAAAGTAGGGAATGTTTCTTATAGTGTCGCCTTGCCACAAAACCTGTCAAATTTGCATGATGTTTTCTACATGTCACAACTCGGGAAATACATTTCAGATCCTTCTCATGTGAATCATATGGACAACGTGCAAGTGCGGGACAATCTTACTATGGAGACCGTACGTGTAAGAATCGAGGATCGTGAAATGAAGAAACTAAGAGGCAAGTAGATTGCGTTAGTGAAAGTAGTTTGACACGGAGCTGCCGGAGAAAGCATGATGTGGGAGTTAGAGAGTAAGATGCGGGAGTCTTATCCAAAATTGTTCGCATCAAGTAATTTTTTAGGACGAAAATATTTTACGTGGGGGAGAGTTATAACGCCTCGAGTCAATTTATATTATTTTAATTATTATTATTATAATTATGCGATGCAGTATTTTCGATGTGTTTGTTGAATTATATGAATGTGTGGGGTTGTTTAGCAAGAATTATAGTGGTCTTAGAAAATAAAATAATTGAGGCTTAAAGGTGCATAACTAAAATTGTAGAGATATGGAGGTGTAATGAGAGAATTAGTAGTAATTATATTATTTTATAATTATAGTAGAATAATTAGTATTATATATTATTAATTAATTAAAAAAGGTCCTAAGGTTAGATAAATAAAAAGAAAAAAGAATAGAGTGAGGGTTATTCTGATCGATCGTGGAAAATAGAGGAAAGACATAGGTGAGAAATAGGAAGAGCTAGGAAGAAGAAGACCATTGTTGGAGCTTAAGGAATCAAAAACCTAAGGTAAAGGTGGGGTCCCATCTGTCTAATAAAGGGTATAATTGTAGGTAGATGATGATTGCATGTTAGGTTTTGGGTATAGATGGTTCTTAAAATTGATGTATATAATTTGGTTGGAATTGTGTGCAATTGGTGTTAGAATGTGATTTGTATTGTTGTGAATATTGTAGGTTGTTAATCTCATGAATTGTATATGTTCTGGATGTGTACAAAGGTGAATTTTAGTGTTTTAGGTGTAGAGATCGCACTTGGTTTAAGTCTGATCGTGCAGGAAAACACACCAGGGAATTCTTGATCGCAGGGATTCGCAGGGCGAATCGATCGTCTCGACGGGCGAGTGAGCTTCGCCCAGAGAGCGTCGGGCGAACAAGGCGGGCGAAGGGTGCCAAAAGTTGCCAAGTTACTATAATTGTCTGTCGGGCGGATGAAGGGCCTTGCCGGGCGAATGGTCCCAGAATTTGGAAAATTGCAAAGGTCATAACTTTTGACTCGGTGTCCGTTTGACGCACCGTTTGGACCGTTAGGAAGCTAAAAATATTATCTACTCCATCCGTTTCTTTTTAAGTGTCGTTTTAGAGAATTTTTTTGTTTCTATTTAAGTGTCGTTTTAATAGTTTAATATTATAATTTGTCAATTATACCCTTACTTTCTCAATAACTTTTTTAATTAGTCATTGAAAAAAGAGAAGGATGATTGAATTTATTTAGAAAGAGAAAATAAATGAGGGTATAATAAAAAAAACAACTCTAACAATCCATTATCTTGGTTGAAGAGCTATGTGTTAAAATGACACGTAAAAAGAAACGGAGGGAGTATATTATAAAAATCATTTTGATAACAGTAGCCACGTATCTTATAGGAATAGGCCCAATATGTGTGTATGTTATTTGTGTTATAATGCGAAGTGTTGTATTTTCTTACGTAGATGATACGAGTGCGGTGTGGTTGTCTTGGATATGTTGTTATAGGATGATGTTGATGTTGATAGCATGTTTTGGCATGTGTTGAATACCGTTGTTCAGTAGTTACATAGGATGATATTGTATGTGTGTGTCGCATGCATTGCATAAATTATGAAGATTGATGATGTTTTAGACCGGCACTACGAAGATTATCGTTGTCTTTATGCGACACTACGAAGACTATCGTTGCCCATATTTGGCAATAGCGAAGGGATTGGTACCACATGTATTGTGTCGCTATTGGTAGCATTGCATTTTATTTGGTTGGTTTGATGATATAGCGATGAAGTTGGATTGTACAACCAACATGTGTTTATGAAGAATAGTGATAATTGCATGTATGTTTGTATAATCAATTATGAACCATGACTATTAATCGTTGAACTTGGAATCTAGCATGATATATTGGTTGTATGCTTATGATTATACCTCTTATTATATTGTTGAGATATCTCACCCCTTCTGTTTGAATGTTGTCTCTTTGTGGGTAATGCACAAGTGATCTGCAGTAGACGATGTTATTCGCCATTTCTTTTCAAGTCGGCGTCGTGCTCTGATACGTAACACCGGGGGATGAACGCTTGCTTGTTTTTGCTTAGTTGTTGTTTATTTTAAAGGATTGTGAGAGTATTATAAATTTTTTTTTTTATTAACTGTTGAATTTACGATGAGTTGAGATTGTTGACAATAAATTATAATTGTTTTTCGCTGCATTAATAGAGTTGATTTTTAAAACTTTGAAGAAAATGTTCTTGGTTCGTCTGAAGCGTGTTATGTATGTGGTTGTTGTTACTTGAGCATGTTTTGTTATGTTGTGGAGATGTAGCATCCTATTTTTAATGTTTTGTTTTAAAATTTAATTTACTATGATTTTTAATTAAATTACCGATAGGGAATGGGTGTTACATCTTCCATATTTATCATGGTTTAGTTGTAGCTAAATGCATTTAATCATGCATGCGAACATTTGAGGGACTTGCAATGTAATGTCCCCTCTTGCAGCATATCTGTTTGATAATGAATAAAGGTCTTTGAGGATCACTTTGTTTAGGCTTATGTAGTATGTGCACAATCAATTTTTGTCAATGAAAATTGCTAAAGATAAAGTCAATATAAATCTGTTTCAAATCCAAAAAACACGTATAATGTATATGAATTACTCAAACGAGTTAAAAAATGCAAATAATAGAAAACAATAGTGATAAAAAATACCATTTAAACATCAAATAAAATTAAATATAATTTTTTTTAAGATCTTGCTAGCTTGTACAATCCGAACAAATTTTAAGGAATATAAAATTAATAATTTTATAATAAAAAATATTTTAAAATATTTAAATAATTGAAAACATGACTTTTAAAACAATATTTCTATGTTGATTTATTAATTTGGATCCTTGAATTTTCCGTTTTTTTTGTAAAGTATATTAGTGGATAAATTCTATCTTTTTAAAGATGAATAAGTGAAATGTCAAAAATTTGAATCCACAATCATACATTTGACATACGTGCACAACTATCAACTTAAATGATTTAACATAACATGTTATATTTTTCATTTTTAAAATGCCAAAAGTTTAAGATAAAAATAATGAAAATTTGAATCTTAAACTTAAAATTTGTGTTCATGTTTTTAATGAAGAACTTTTTGTAAATTTTAGCCTTACCCCAACTAAAATTATTTGCAAGATAATTTTATAATTTTTTATAAAATACAACTCCAAATAAAATAAATTAGTATGAAAGAAAATTTACATATTACAATAACTTGGAAGGAGTTATATTTCAAGTATGTAACAGTAGCATCCGACATAAACAACAATATCATCCAGTACATATTAATCTTTAATTATCATTTTTATGTATGTTTTTTGTTATATTAACTATTTATTCAATCAATTATGAATTAACATAATCGATATGGTTAATAGTTATAAAACACTAATTATTGATTAATTATTTGATTCAGTTTTAATCGAAATGAATAGTAACGAATAGGGATGACAACAGGCAGGGTTTGGGCAGAGTACTGTAGTACCCATCCCATACCCGCAGTTTACAAAAATCCTCGTACCAGAGCCCAAACCCGTGTGGGTATTAATATTCATACCTGTACCCTGAAGGTACCTCAATGCCCATACCTGTAGCCGTTTACCTGCATTTATAATAAAATTAAATCATTTAATTACAAAATATCATATAATTTAAGTTTTTTTAACAATATTAAAAAAATTATGCATGTTATTGTGGAGTTAAGAAACAAATAAACACTTTTATTAAAATGTGTAATGATTTAATAGCGATAAATTTTTTAAAAATTTAGAAACATGCATTTTTTATATAATAATATAAATGACATTATAGAAATATGTAGTGTGGGTATGGGGCGGGTGGGTAGTAAGGTACCATGGGGATCAATCTTGTTTGCTATGGGTTTTGTAACATGATAAGTAGGAAAGAATTCTACGTATTTCTCTAAGTGTCCAACAACAATTAAAGGCCCGAAAAATCCTAGAGTTTTTCCAGAAAGCAAAGAAGGGATGAGTACTTGAGAAGCATAAATTGCTTTTTGTTCTTGAGTGAGTTTGAGAGGCGTGATGAATTCCTGATTCCCAGAAGTAATAAGCTTGCTGGTTGGAACATTTTGAGAGGAAGAACTTTGGAGGTTCCTGCGCTTTTTCTTTTAGATTTCTTTTGCTTGTTTGGAGACATTGTTGCAGAAAGTTTGAAGCTTTGATGGAAGTTTCTTATGAAAAAAGGAAGAACACAAGAGAAGAAGAGTGGGTTTTTCTGAGTAATTGCTGAAAAAGAAAATAGAAAAGTGAAGAAGAGGGCTTTTATAGTGAGGAAGAAAGGGAAAGGTGGTTACACCTCATCAGAAATCATGGGACACATGTTCGAATCTTGGAAGAGAAAGTAAGGAGTTTTTCGAATCAATCACCTTGGAAGTTGGTACTCATGATGATAACTGATGCACGCACCTCTTGAATAAACATTTTTCAAAAAGCAAGTCATAATTGCCTATGACGTCATGATCTGAAGGTTACTGAAAGGTCTTTTGGTCGAAATATGGAAATTACAAGAAATGTCCATTTCTACTTTCATTCAAAATAGACATTTATTGGGGGCAATTTGTTAGCTGGGAATTTCGACCATTTATTGAAGAAGGTTTAAGAATGTTATATTCTGGATAAAATAGCTTGAAATATGGCTTTATAGAAGCTATTTCATTTACCTTATGAAGACTTAATACGTCGAAGTAGAGTACAACTTCAAGTGTGTAATTGGAAGATTCTTGAATATGGAGAAGTATGCTTCGACAGTTACGTTGGATGGTTTCAAAAAGGGTTTCGAGCGGGAAAAATTGAAATTTGAACTTACGTCTGTTCGCCCGAAGAACACGTGGTATCATCAGAAGATCCTTTTGTTTGAAATATCGAACGTGGCGCTCATCTGTGTAGAGACCGTTAGGGCCGAATCATTATAAATAAGAATCTTAGATTTTAAGATTTGGGGTGGTTTGCATTGTATACTAAAATCACTTAAATACTCGAAGTACCGGCTTTCTTTACTCTAAAAGAGTCTGTTGATCGTGTATGTATGAAAACACCATTGTTTTCTTTACTCTAAAGTCATTTATAGTTTGATTAATTCCGGTCTTTCGCCATTTACTTTCCTTCATTTTCAGTCAGACCTTTTCTACATTCTTGTCAAAACCTTTACTTTCTTACACTTTACAATATTTACAAACTTCTTAGATTCAACTTTTACATTTTACCCAGTACTTTGTAGTCGAAGGTTTATTCTTAATACTTAGACAATACTTAATTCTTAGATTCAACTTTCGCATGAGTCTTTCATGTTTCTGCGTAAGACTAGCGAGCCGATCTCAAACTTGCGTTTTATGACTTTTGCGTCATGATGCAAAGTAATTTGCTGCTTTAATTTGGTTTCTCGGAGGGACGCTCCCGATCGGATTTTCTCGACCATATCCAGCTCCTCTTTCATCGCTTCGTCGTTCCATTCCTCCTCGAGAGGGGATTCAGTCTGACGAGAAGGTTGTCTAATCTCTACGGGGATTACGGCCTCGGTTCCGTATGTCTATTTGAAAGGGGTCAACTTGGTAGTTAAGTGGGGCGTTATTTTGTAAGCGCACAACACGTTGTGTAGCTCCTCGACCCAACCTTTCTTGGCTTCACCGAGCCAACATTTAAGACCTAGGAGGATCACTCTGTTTGCGGCTTTGGCTTGTCCGTTGGTTTGAGTATTCTCGACAGAGGTAAAGTGATGTTTGGTTTAGAGTTTTGTGATGAACTCTTGGAACTTTCTGTCGGTAAATTGCGTGTCATTGTCAATCACTTGTGCTTGCAGTATCCCAAAATGGCGAGCACGTTCCGTTTATATAAGCGGAGTATATTGTGTGCTGTGATTTTGGCGAGTGCCTCGACTTCGATCCATTTAGTGAAGTAATCCACGACGACGATCAGGTATTTGTTTTAGTACGACCCCCGGAAAAGGTCTGAGGATGTCCATTCCCCACCAGGAGAAGGGCCACGGGGAGGAAAGCGACTTGAGCTTGTGAGGTTGAGCTAGATGCATGTCGGCATGGCGTTGGCATTTGTCGCATTTTTTGACGTGATCCTTGGTGCCTTGCTGCATTGTCGGCCAGTAATAGCTTGCTCGGAGGGCTTTCCGTGCTAGGGAGCGACCTCCGAGGTGCTAGCCGTTGTATCCTTCGAGGAGCATCTGCAAGATTTCGAGAGTTTGGGACGCGTCAACACACTTGAGTAGGGGGTAGAAAATCCACGTCTGTATATTTTGTTCTCGATGATGACGTACGAGCATGCCCTCCATTTGGTTGAGGAGGCTTCTTTTGGATCGGCGGGAAGTTCTCCTTTGTTAGGAAGTTGTATACTAGAGTCATCCAGCACTGGCTGTCCCCTATCGCGTTCACCTCGAGTAAGATGGCCTATCTGTCTATGCTCGGCATAGGAAGAATTTCCTGGATCACCGATTTTTTTCCTCCTTTTTCCTTTGCGAGCTTGGACAAGACGCCTGCTATGGTGTTGTGCTCACGAGGAACACGCTCGACTTCCGCTCGGTCGAAGTTCTTCATTTTTATTCTTGACTAAGGCCAAGTATTCGATAAGGGCGTCGTTTTTCACTTGGTAACCGCTGTTAACTTGGGACGCGACGAGCTGGGAGTCGGTGTAAATTTTTACCTCCTAGGCTCCAAGGTCTTTGGCCAGGCGCAACCCGGATAGGAAGGCCTCGTATTCGGCCTAGTTGTTTGAGGTGGGGAATGAGAGGATTAGGGAAAATTTGATAATTAGGCCCTCTCCGTTCTCGAGGATAATGCATGCTCCCCTCCCTGAAGAGCTAGAAGCTCCGTTGATGAAGATCGTCCATACGTTATCAGTTGAGGCCTGAGGGTCGCTCGTTGGCATTTCGGCGATAAAGTCGGCTAAGACTTGGGCTTTGAGGGCCTTTCTGCTCTCGTACCGTATGTCGAACTCGGACAATTCAAGTGACCACTTAAGCATTCTCCCGACCATGTCAGGACGGGCGAGAAGTTGCTTGATAGGTTGGTCAGTCATAACAACGATGGTGTGGGCCAAGGAGTAATATCTCAGCCTTTGAGCAGCGTTGTTAAGTGCTAAGGCGACCTTTTCGATGTGCTGGTACCTCACCTCGGGTCCCTGAAGTGCTTTGCTGGAGAAGTATACGGGCTTCTTCCCGTCGACAGTTTCTCGTATGAGTGCTGCGCTGATGGCCTTGTTTGAGACGGCCAAATAGAGGTATAATGTTTCTTCGCTGTCTGGTCGAGTGAGGACCGGTGGCTGCGATAAGACTTGCTTGAGGTGAAGGAGGACTTGCTCGCACTCCTCGGTCCATTCGAAGGACGCTTCTTTATGCAAGAGTTTGAAAAATGGGAGGGCGTGTTGGGTGGATCTCGCGATGAATCTTGATAGGGCAGTGAGCATCCCATTCAAAATTTGAATGGACTTTTTTGTGTTCGGCGTGTGGAGCTCGGAAAGTGCTCTGCATTTGTTGGGGTTGGCTTTGATACCTCATTTTGTCAGGTAGAATTCGAGGAACTTTCCTACCCGGACCCCGAAGGTGCACTTCTCTAGGTTGAATCTCATTTTTCATTTCCTTGCTTGGTCGAAGACGCGCTCAAGATGGATGGTGTGGTCGGTGTCCTCTCGTGACTTGACAATTATGTCGTCCACGTACACTTCAAGGGTGTCTCCGATCTCTCACTGGAAAACTCTGTTCATTATCCGCTGATATGTTGCTCCGATGTTCTTGAGTCCGAAAGGCATTACATTGTAGTAATAGTTCCCTGACTCGGTCATTAAGGTCGTGCACTGCTTGTCGCATTTCGCCATGGGTATCTGATTATAACTTGAATAAGCATCCATAAAAGACAATAATTTATAACCGGCCGAGTTGTTGACCAGCATGTCAATGTTAGATAATGGATAAGCATCTTTGGGACAAGCCCTATTGAGATTAGTATAATCAACGCACATTCTTCATTTTCCGTTAGATTTCTTAACAAGTACAACGTTTGAAAGCTAAGTTGAATACTTGGCGTCGGAAATAAAATTTGCCTCTAGGAGGTCATTTACAGCTTTCTCGGCAGCCTTCGCTTTCTCGGGAAACTGCCTACGCCTACGTTGAACTACTGCCCTAGCGGCTGGATCAATGGTTTGTTGATGACAGGCGACCTCAGGGTAGAGTCTGGGCATTTTAGCTGCACTCCATGCGAACAAATATGCATTCTGGTGGAGACAAGCCACGATCTGCTTCCTCGGATGGTCAGGGAGGTCCTTTCCTATCTTCACTCCTTTGTTGGGGTCATTGTCGAGAGGGATGAGCTCGAAGTCCCCGTCTAGGATTGGGCGGACGGTGTGAATGTCTGATCGGGGCTTTTCTCCGTTCTTTAGCTCTTCTTTGGTGAAGCAGGTGTCGAGATCTATCGAGCTAATGTTGGGCGAGGGCTTCAGGTCTTCTCGGGGAGGCTTGTCTTCCCCTCGAGGATTTTTGTTGGCGATGGTCGACTGGTAGACTTTCATGGTGTAGCAACCTGCCCTAAAAATTAAGATTATAGAGTCGCCACCTATTCTGAAGGGCGAATAGGAAACCCTACACAGTTAAGAGATTCGGGATAAGTTATTATAATCAGGTCGAGGGAAGGTGTTAGGCACCCTCAACCCTTTCCTATGGCTTTGAATCTAAGGTAACAGTTTTATGGCAAAATTATAGAGGTTAATAGCTAAGGAAATGAGAAGGGCGAAAAGTGAGATTTGAAAGAATTGAGGTTTTAGGGAAGGGGACTCGCCTTGGTTATCCAAGTGCCTAGTTATCTCCTTAGGGAGAATCAGAGTCAACGTAGTTTGGGCACAGGGTTGTACGACTTAGAATTGATTATGGAGGTGTTTGAAGGCTTTTTGAATGGCCTATCGTAGTTTTGAAATGCAAATGTTCGCAAGGTATTTTGAATTACCTTATCGTAGTTTGAACATCGCAGTATTGAAGAGATGAAAATCTGTAGTGTCGTGGTTTAGTGTGTTTTAGATTTGGGCGTACAACCCTGATTTAATGTGTCACCGTTAGTTGCGATGATCAATAGGTTTGATCATTATAGTTAACGGATTAATGGGGTATTGCTGGTTACTCTGACCGATAGATTCGATCGTCGCGGGCAGCAAATGAGGTGTGTTTTAATTTTGTAATTAAATCTCATGTTTTATTCTTTTATCTCTCGTATAATGCGACTAATAGATTTAGTCGGGTCGAGAAGAGAATTAAATCATAATTAATTAAATTTATATTAACAAATAAATTGAATTGATCAAAATTATTTCTCGTCTAATGCGACTAATAGGTATAGTCGGTTCGAGGAGAAAATTTAAAATTAATCAAGAATCAATTGAAAATTTTGCCCAAATGGGATTGGGGCATCCTTAATGCATGGGTAACTTACCTAGGGTTTTTGTGATTTTTATTAATAGTTGATTAAAATTAATTAAATCGAACAAATTGGGAAAATAATCAGAAAACCCTAAATAATTATAGTCCTAATTCTAACTTATATTATTCTAATTTTTAATTGAATAAATAAATTAAATCTAATCATAATTAATTAACTAGTAATCCAAATAATTAAATAAATAATAAAAACAATGTACAAAAGAACCTGGCTGCGATCCCATGTTGCTAGTCTTTGAGGCTCCATGGTAGAGGCGCATCTTGGTCCTTCAGATCCAGATCGTTGGGAATCCAAGGGCTGACATATGCGGGATCATGAAAAGGGCGTGCGTGCCTATCTATTGGATCTGTAAGTAAGAAAAGGCAAGAAAAATATTTGTGGAGGCCTGGGTTCAAACCCAGGTCATTGGATTCAAAGGCAAAACGCCCTTGCCATGCGCGCTGGCTGCAGCTGATGACATTAGTGCGCATTAAATTAAAAATAAGCGAAAAAAATGATGAAATTTTAAAGTGGAAACAGACCGCGCCCGTACTGTACGTTCTTCTTCTTCGTTTTATTCTAAAAACTCAGAACCTATGCCCACGGTTTTCACCCGCGTAGCTATAACATGGCCATCATCCAAACTGCAAATTAGCGTTATTAAATCCACAAAAATAAACCAGATCACCTATATAAAACCTTACTGTTGCACCCCAATTTTTGACCTCTGAGATCCCATCATTTTCTAAGTGTTATGATCATTATTGTTATACCCCAAAATTTGCCCGCGTCTTTTTTTTTCAAAGAGAAGTCAACAGACTCCTGTCTAAAAATTTGGAGTTTTATACAATCTTGGATTTTTATTTCATAAATATCCCGATTTTATGAATACTCAATTTTTAGAATTTTTTATACAGTATTTTGGTTCGCTGTTAAATTTATTCTTACATAAACGCCAAATACTGTTTATCACTTCGTACACTGTTTATTTCAGATTTATTTTCAGACAAATAATGCTGACTCAGTTGGTGCAGAATTAAAATTTGCAGGCGCGGAGTCCGGGTTTCAGATTATACTGGTAACAATTAAATTATTATTGGTTTTATTTCCCACTAATTTTTATTTTTATACTATATTATTTTTTCAAAATCTCTTTCTTTCTTTTCAAATATCTTCCATTCTTTTCAAATCTATTTCTTTCAAATCAAATCCTAGCTTTATTCTATACCCCTTTTCTTTTCAAAACCTACCATACTTTTTTTCAAATCCTACTACTATTCAAACGGTACCACTCCATTCCCAACGTCTCTATCTCTCTCTTTTCACTCTATAAATACTCCTTATTTTTTCCATAAATTCTCACATCAAATTTCACTCATCTCCCAAATTTCTCAAACTTCTATCTCATAATTATTTTCTTTTCTTCCCTGGCAAAAATGGCAAAGTGGATGGATACACTTTTTCTTATAGTCATCACTATTTTTACGGTGATCATGTCCTTCTTCTGTCTGCATAGTCCTGAAAAATGCGGACCTGCGATGGTTACACTTCCGATCATCTATTTTCTGTTGTTCATAGCATGGATTATTAATCGTCATATGTAAAGTTTGTCGTATCTTCTGTTTTTTAGAATGTACCGTTCTTTATGTTTACCGTACTGTTCGCTACGTTTTGTTTAGGTAATATTTGTATTGTCAGTATTAAGTATTACACTATCTATTATACCGTCGTTTAACTAGTAAGATAATATTATGTGTGTTTATTGCTAGTTAAATATTTATTTTTCTATGCATTAAATCCCTTTCAATCTTATTATTGAAGTTAATTTTGTTCGCGTACAGTGTATTTTAGTTATTTATTATATTTGTGTTTTTCTAACAAATCATGTAAATAATTTCTCACCATTAACACAACAAAAAACCAAAAGAAAAAATTGACTTTAACTGTTAAGTTTTCACTTTAACTGTTACGTTAATACCCGGACAGCTAGTTACCAGTCAAACCCGCTATCAGCGTAATTCTCCGTGTTTGTACCGTCAGTCAAATCAATTTTTCGCACTTCAAATTTCCAAGATTATGTTCTAGAAGTCTTCTGATAATCACGTGATCAACAGAGACTCAACACTGCACAAAAATTAGGTACGCCTAACTGTCTCCTACACAAACAGTCCCTAACTAGGGTTTTTGTTTTTTTTCTTCAGGAGAACGAGTTTTTGAGACCTCAAATGGATTTCATGGATCTCCATATGTCTCAAAGTACCACCAGACAAATTCTCAAACTTCGATTCGCTCGGACGCACAGTCAACAGCTCAAACAGTCAACAGACGACCAGTTTGACCAGGAAGTCAACAGACAGTCAAAAATGCAATTTTTTGTCAACGTCCATATTTTGTCAAAAGATTCATCATGTGATCAATGGTTGATCATAATTCATCAAGAAAATTTCAGAAATCGACAAAACTCAAAATTGCAAAATTAGAGTTTTTTACCTAAAAGTCAACTGAACTTTGACCGACCATAACTCTCTCATAATTTATCATAAAAATTCCAACCAAAGCTCATTCTCAAGGAAATTCAATTCTCTACAAATTTGATGTTGGGACCAAGGTCAAGAAATGCTTCCGCCTAAGAGATATAAGCCAAAACATTACAGGTCATTTTCAAAGTCAACAAAAAGCAGTTTTTTGTCAAAGCCCATATCATCAAGTTAACTTCTCCAAATGCAAAAACACTTCCAAAGTGGCTTGTAGAGGACATCTTGGGCTTTCCAAAAAGTACAAGAACACTTTAATAGGATCAAAATTGAGGGATATATGCCTTGATGAAGTTGACTTTTTTTGGGAAAATGCATAAAACAAGTAATGACCAAAATTTGATTTTTTTTCAAAAAGGCCAATTCTTTTGTGATTCAATCTTGATTCCCATATGACTAAAGGGCATCCACGACCTATCCATGATTCATGACATTTTTATTTCATTTTAATTAAATTTTATTCATTTAAAGTTTAATTAAAGTGAGATAATTCAAAGATATTATCAAAGATGCTTATGGTTGCCAATCAAGACCAATTCAAGATGCTTAAAGATATTATTGCAAGATTGAAGAGAATAACACTTGAGTGTTTTAACCATGGTTAAAGAAATGCACTCATTGAAAGAATATTCCATTCTTTTTCCACAAAATTAATCATGACTATTCCAACTTGCAAGGCTTCCATATCAAATCATTTGCCTATAAATAGAACTTCATTTTCTTCATTCATGAAGAGGAAAAAAAGGGGGAGGAACACAAAGAACAACAACAATCACCACAAAATCATAGCTTAAGTTTATATTTTTGCTTAAGCTTAAGTTTCAAGGCTCATTCAAATAGCCACTTTCAATCAATTTCAATCACTCTATTCCACTCTTGGGACATCATAGAGTAAGTACAATGTAATTTTTAATATGTAGTAGTGTTAGGAGTTCATGAATTAAAAACTCCATATTTATGCATATTTTCAATTTCTCAAAAAAAAATGTTTTAATTTTAGTTTTAAGTTGATAAAATGTTTATTTAATTTTTAACATAAAAATATTTTATTTCTTTTCATAATTAATTTATTTTGCTTAATTAATTAGTAATTATGTAAATATTGCTTTTTTTAATTATTTTCAACCAATCAAAAAACTCCAAAAATATTTTCCTTTTAGATTTAGGTTTATATTTTTTATAATTTAATTTTTGACATATAAAATAATATTTTTCTTGTTAAGTTTAATTATTTGTATAATTATTTGTTTAATTAGCTTGTTAATTAACTTAAAATCAATTCCAAAAAAATCACAAAAAGAATGAATTAAGTTTAATTTGTTTTATATTTATTTTTGTATATTATTTGATATTATTTCTTATCTTTTTCTTTGTTCTGAATTGGAATAAAAGATCAAATATGGCAGAGATTGTATGCAGTTGATTTAAGACTTTTAGAAATTTATCGAGTAGTCGCTATGACTCTATCAAGCTTCTGATAAATTTTCATCAACTTTAAATCCGAGATCATCATTCACTCACCATCGATCTTCACTAACATCGTGGATATACTTGACTAACTTCAAGATGATTCGCGTGCTAACATACTAACAATTAACTTTAAATTCCGCATTTTATTATATTGTTCTTTATATTTCTTGCTTTATACTTTATTTTATCATTCATCATATTTATGTTTATGTTATTTTCTCTTTGTCCATTTGGACATATTATTTATGTTTCTGTCATTTTTTCTTTGTCCATTTGGACATATTATTTATATTTCTGCTATTTTTTCTTTGTCTATTTGGACATATTATTTATATTTCTGCTATTTTTTTTCTTTGTCCATTTGGACATATTATATATATTTCTGCTATTTTTTCTTTGTCCATTTGGACATATTATTTATATTTCTGCTATTTTTTCTTTGTCCATTTAGACATGTTATTTATATTTCTGCTATTTTTTTCTTTGTCCATTTGGACATATTATATTTTTTTCTGCTATTTTTTCTTTGTCCATTTGGACATATTATTAATATTTCTGCTATTTTTTCTTTGTCCACTTGGACGCATTATTTATGTTTATGTTATTTTCTCTTTGTCCACTTGGACGCATTATTTATGTTTCTGCTATTTTCTCCTTGTCCACTTGGACGCATTATTTATGTTTCTGTTATTTTTCTTTGTCCATTTGGACATATTATTTATGTTTCCGCTATTTTTCTTTGTCCATTTGGACATATTATTTATGTTTCCGCTATTTTTTCTTTGTCCATTTGGACATATTATTTATGTTTCCGCTATTTTCTCTTTGTCCATTTGGACATATTATTTATGCTTCCGCTATTTTTTCTTTGTCCATTTGGACGCATTGTTTATGTTTCCGTCATCTTCCTTTTGTCCACTTGGACCATATTTTTACCTTTGAGCTAAAACATTAATAGTCAAGATAAAACTTAAAAAAAAAAGCACTTTGCACACTTGCACCTCTATGGTTTTCCCTCTTATTACTTTTTTTAATCATACCATCATTTAAGAAAAGTATTAAATGCATAGGAAAGATCTTATAAATTGAAAGTAGATAACTCCTAATAGCTTGCTCAAACACTTTCATTTTCAAACGACATATTTTCAAAACTTCTCATCTATTTCCAAAAACTTTCATCTGGTATTTGAAGGGCATTATTCCCGGTGAAACTCTTCAGAGACCTATGTGACTTATTGTCCATTTTCACTTCTTCTATTTTCAAATCAATAAAGCATTTAAAAAGTGAGCTAAGCAATTAAGAGCCCATGGATAACCATGGATACAAAGGGTGCTTAAAACCTTCCCTTTGTATAACCAACCCCCCGAACCCAAAATCTGTCAAAAGGTCTTTCCTGTTCTTTTATCCCTTTCCTAAATGTTGGATAAAATAAAAGTCGGTGGCGACTCTTGCAAAATATAAAATAATAAAAAAAAAGAGAGCAAGGAGTCAGTTCGCCTCAAAAAACCGAGTTACAGAACTGGCGACTCTGCTGGGGATTTGAAAATTTCTTTTTAAAAGAGGGGTCACCTTAGAGTTTTTGATCACTTTAATATTTGCTTATACTTGGTTATTTTGTACATACTTGTTATTTCATGCTATATGTGTGGTTCCGTCACTTGAGACACATTATGGACAAATCCTAACCCGGATTAAGTACACATAAGAATTAGGTGGAGGGTATAGTCATGTATGGCATACAAGGAGTTCAGTCCTTAAAAAGCTGGCATGAGAATCCTTCCGCTCAGTGGAGGTTCCTTGTTGGTAATATATGTTTAGCATGTTTCGTAGCGAAGACATTATTGCTTTCATTGAACTGTAGAAGCTGAGTTGGCCGTAGAACCCCAACCCATCCTGGCCTTATTAGGTTGTGGCGCAGAAACTATTCAGGTGAAGACTTGGATTAGTTGTCATGCGGAGAGCCACACTCAGACGAGTTTTTCTTGAGAATATTATTGGCTCACAAGTTCAGTTGTGCAAGCCGGTAATATCCGAAAGAAGAATGTGGACTCTGACGTATCAGTAGAACATGTTGTGCAGGTGATTAACCCTTAGTACTATCCCATGTTTGGTTCTTTGACCTCATGCTCGTGACGTTGAAATTTGGAACCTACCTTATATGCACCATGTTTGTGTTACCATTTCTGTATATGTGGCATTCATGCATTCATACATTCATAAAAATCTTTTCCTTTGATTTCCAATGAACTCAGAGGTCTTTTTTTGTAAACATCGTAAGTTTCATCAAACTCAATGGATCTTGGGTGTTGATGGGGTGAAGACTCTAATCCACCAAAATGGATGATTGATTTTGACGATAACTTGATCAAATGCTTTAATCCAATGCTTGAATGTTTGCAAATTAATATCTTAAGTTCTTTGAAACTCAAAAAATATAAATAACAATTGCATCATTTGCATACATACATACAGGTTATCCATGAAACTTATCATTCTCTGTCTCCATCTTCAAAGTTATCTGTCTACCGTCAAGCTGATTCTTTCTCCTCGAAACCCTCTCCCTGATGGTTTCAGATCTGATCTACATTGTCCTTTCCATCAAGGGGCAGCGGGCCATGATTTAGAAAGATGTTTCCCTTTGAAGGCCAGAGTTCAAGAGTTGGTTAGATCAAAGTTGTTATCTTTTAAGAATGTTGGTCCCAATGTTGTCACTAATCCTTTGCCGAATCAGAGTGGCTGAAAACGGGTCAGAGACAATTACCTCCCTAAAGCCAGTGTATCAAGGCAGGACAGCTCATCCTCGTCATTGATTAGTCACTAGGCCATGTTTCCTTACTGTTTGCATTTCCTCAGTGGTATTTGTTTGCTTTTAAACTTTGTTTATTCCTGAATGTTAGTTTTAATGAAATGAGCATCGTATGTTTGAATTCATTTTCATCTACTATGTCTATGTTTATGCTTCTTTTGCAAAAAAAAAAGAAAATCTATTTTGCTTTCTCTATCAAACTTGTGTTTTATGCAAAGATTGGAGGGAGGATGATGACAACGAAGTACCCAGGTTGTTGAACTGTATGCTTTCAAATAAAACTTTGCTGACGATGTACAGGCATTGTTTCAATTCCCAAACACATGAGAAATATGGAAGTTAATCCCTCGTCAACCCCTTTGAGCCTAGAAGTTGGTGTTTCTTTCTATACGAAATAACCCACATTTTAACCCGGGGCAGGGTAGTTCCCAATTAATTTGGTTGTGCATTCTATTTTAAGAGAATCATTCAATGCACCTTTTAACAAGTGTTTTAATCACAAGCTTTCCTCCGCATACATCAAAGAAATGTTGGAGACGCCAAGCAAAATTCGACGATGGTTCATTATAATCATTAAGCAAGGTAGTCACTATATTTCAAAAAAAAAAGTATCAAAAAAGAAAATCAACGAAAAGCCTGCTAAGTCAAAATCAAAAATGACTTAGGCAAAAAATTAAGGCATCCCGCTGACTGTAAGTTCAAAATAAATAGTTCAGGCAAAAGTTAGGGATATCAAAAGGAAAAAAGGAGAGATAAGTCAATAAATTCTTGAACCACAAAATGTTGTGACTATCAAAAGGAAGAAGTGACTGGCATCTCCATGTTTTCTTGGCTTGTGAACTATCATCATTACAACAGGTAAAATTCCAGAAGTCTCTTAGAACCTGAATGCATATTTTGAATTAACTGGGTTTAGGAATGAAGATCATCACGAAGATGGGGTGGGTTACAAAACTTTTGAGCCTTATACCTTTTATTTTTTTAAACCGTGAACCTGACCACGTTACAACCTTCAAAAGCCCTAATTGAAGCAAGGTTTATTTTGAAAGCATACTACAACAAGGTTGCGTAAGCTGACTCCCAAGAGATTTACCAATCATTTATGTTGATACCATATCTTTGCTTTATCTTTCACGTTGATTGTTTCAACCTTTATGTTTTGAACAGTGATTCCATTTTCTTTACAAAGTGACTTTGATTTCAAAAATATATTTTGAGCATTGCATTAAAATTACCATTCTTGAATGAACATTTTATTTGCATGTAAGCACTCATCTTCTAGGAAGTTCAAACAGTCGAGAAACTTGGTCAGTGATCCTATCAGGGGCACGTTACTTTAAGATCCTGTTGTTCATATGTTTAATCAAGATTTGTTTATCAGAATATCCTCTTCAAGATGTATACTATGGCAAGTCTTCCCAACATTCATTTCAAGAATTGAATATGTGATCAGTTCATCCCTAACATAGTTCAATTGAAGCCATGATCAGTTAACTTGCAACAATTATTCAATCAGGGGCAATCTTCTTCAGCAATCCTCAAGCATAGTTTATCAGTCCTTCTCAAAGGATCATTTGTTTAATACAGTTATCAGTGTGACAAGAAGTTTATTCAAGCATCTTCCGAAGCAGAGTTGGTAGAATTTCCGTGTTGAGGAATCAAAGCTCCAATCTTGCCTCACAAAAGAGTCAATCCCAGTTGTCATAAATAACTACATTGCATTGAGCATTCATCATGCACAAAAAAAATTCAACATCATGCATAGAAACAAATTCATGCTCATTTATATTTTTCCAAGTCTTGTTGTTATCAACATCTTACCTTGAGATCAAAGTCCAACTTACTTGGCATTGACCTTTAATATTATTCAATCACACTTTACTCTTGATTGATCTTTATTTATATTCAATCATGTTTTACTCTTGATGTTGTTTGATCGTGCTTTACTCTCGGATGGTGTCTCAATCATGTTTTACCCTTGATGTTGTTCAATCATGTTTTACTCTTGATGACCTTTGATATTGTCCAATCATGTTTTACTCTTGATTGTCTTTGATGATGTTCAATCATGTTTTAGTCTTGATTGCCTATGATGTTATCCAATCATGGTTTACTCTTGATTGCTTTTGATACTATTCAATCATGTTTTAGTCTTGATTGCCTATGATGTTATCCAATCATGGTTTACTCTTGATTGCTTTTGATACTATTCAATCATGTTTTAGTCTTGATTGCCTGTGATGATGTTAAATCATGTTTTACCCTTGAATGCCTCTGTCAATTTATACTCCTTTCCAAATTCATTCATGTTTTACTCTTGAATTATTTCTGATGTGGGTTCCAGAGATTTTTCTTTCTGAACGTCTCTGTTGATTTCCTGTCCAAAGTTCCTTTCATGTTTTACTCTTGAAAGCTTCTGTCGACTGTTTCTTTCTTTTGTGAAGTCCGATTCTATTCCTGGATGACTTATACCTTTTCCCCAACGGAGTCTGTTTATTTCTCCCCTGTGGTGTCCTGTTTCCATCTCGTGGAAATCATATGCATTCATAATCATAAGCATTACATTGCATCTCAGGTTCAAAAATTGTGTTTTTATATATATTTAAGTCTCTTCAATCACGTCGAAACTAAGATTTCCAATCTTCACACCTCCGGATAGAAGAAACTTAAATAGGGGCATCTGTTGCACCCCAATTTTTGACCTCTGAGATCCCATCATTTTCTAAGTGTTATGATCATTATTGTTATACCCCAAAATTTGCCCGCGTCTTTTTTTTTTCAAAGAGAAGTCAACAGACTTCTGTCTAAAAATTTGGAGTTTTATACAATCTTGGATTTTTATTTCATAAATATCCTGATTTTATGAATACTCAATTTTTATAATTTTTTATACAGTATTTTGGTTCGCTGTTAAATTTATTCTTACATAAACGCCAAATACTGTTTATCACTTCATACACTGTTTATTTCAGATTTATTTTCAGAAAAATAATGCTGACTCAGTTGGTGCAGAATTAAAATTTGCAGGCGCGGAGTCCGGGTTTCAGATTATACTGGTAACAATTAAATTATTATTGGTTTTATTTCCCACTAATTTTTATTTTTATACTATATTATTTTTTCAAAATCTCTTTCTTTCTTTTCAAATATCTTCCATTCTTTTTATACTATATTTGTGTTTTTCTAACAAATCATGTAAATAATTTCTCACCATTAACACAACAAAAAACAAAAAGAAAAAATTGACTTTAACTGTTAAGTTTTCACTTTAACTGTTACGTTAATACCCAGACAGCTAGTTACCAGTCAAACCCGCTATCAGCGCAATTCTCCGTGTTTGTACCATCAGTCAAATCAATTTTTCGCACTTCAAGTACGCCTAACTGTCTCCTACACAAACAGTCCCTAACTAGGGTTTTTGTTTTTTTTCTTCAGGAGAACGAGTTTTTGAGACCTCAAATGGATTTCATGGATCTCCATATGTCTCAAAGTACCACCAGACAAATTTTCAAACTTCGATTCGCTCGGACGCACAGTCAACAGCTTAAACAGTCAACAGACGACCAGTTTGACCAAAAAGTCAACAGACAGTCAAAAATGCAATTTTTTGTCAACATCCATATTTTGTCAAAAGATTCATCATGTGATCAATGGTTGGTCATAATTCATCAAGAAAAGTTCAGAAATCGACAAAACTCAAAATTGCAAAATTAGAGTTTTTTACCTAAAAGTCAACTGAACTTTGACCGACCATAACTCTCTCATAATTTATCATAAAAATTCCAACCAAAGCTTATTCTCAAGGAAATTCAATTCTCTACAACTTTGATGTTGGGACCAAGATCAAGAAATGCTTCCGCCTAAGAGATATAAGCCAAAACATTACAGGTCATTTTCAAAGTCAACAAAAAGCAGTTTTTTGTCAAAGCCCATATCATCAAGTTAACTTCTCCAAATGCAAAAACACTTCCAAAGTGGCTTGTAGAGGACATCTTGGGCTTTCCAAAAAGTACAAGAACACTTTCATAGGATCAAAATTGAGGGATATATGCCTTGATGAAGTTGACCTTTTTTGGGAAAATGCGTAAAACAAGTAATGACCAAAATTTTATTTTTTTCAAAAAGGCCAATTCTTTTGTGATTCAATCTTTATTCCCATATGACTAAAGGGCATCCACGACCTATCCATGATTCATGACATTTTTATTTCATTTTAATTAAATTTTATTCATTTAAAGTTTAATTAAAGTGAGATAATTCAAAGATATTATCAAAGATGCTTATGGTTGCCAATCAAGACCAATTCAAGATGCTTAAAGATATTATTGCAAGATTGAAGAGAATAACACTTGAGTGTTTTAACCATGGTTAAAGAAATGCACTCATTGAAAGAATATTCCATTCTTTTTCCACAAAATTAATCATGACAATTCCAACTTGCAAGGCTTCCATATCAAATCATTTGCCTATAAATAGAACTTCATTTTCTTCATTCAAGAAGAGGAAAAAAAGGGGGAGGAACACAAAGAACAACAACAATCACCACAAAATCATAGCTTAAGTTTATATTTTTGCAAAAGTTTCAAGAAACTTGTAAAAATCAAGGCTCATTCAAATAGCCACTTTCAATCAATTTCAATCACTCTATCCCACTCTTGGGACATCATAGAGTAAGTACAATGTAATTTTTAATATGTAGTAGTGTTAGGAGTTCATGAATTAAAAACTCCATATTTATGCATATTTTCAATTTCTCAAAAAAAAATGTTTTAATTTTAGTTTTAAGTTAATAAAATGTTTATTTAATTTTTAACATAAAAATATTTTATTTCTTTTCATAATTAATTTATTTTTCTTAATTAATTAGTAATTATGTAAATATTGCTTTTTTTAATTATTTTCAACCAATCAAAAAACTCCAAAAATATTTTCCTTTTAGATTTAGGTTTATATTTTTTATAATTTAATTTTTGACATATAAAATAATATTTTTCTTGTTAAGTTTAATTATTTGTATAATTATTTGTTTAATTAGCTTGTTAATTAACTTAAAATCAATTCCAAAAAAATCACAAAAAGAATGAATTAAGTTTAATTTGTTTTATATTTATTTTTGTATATTATTTGATATTATTTCTTATCTTTTTCTTTGTTCTGAATTGGAATAAAAGATCAAATATGGCAGAGATTGTATGTAGTTGATTTAAGACTTTTGGAAATTTATCGTGTAGCCGCTATGATTCTATCAAGCTTCTGATAAATTTTCATCAACTTTAAATCCGAGATCATCATTCACTCATCATCGATCTTCACTAACATCGTGGATATACTTGACTAGCTTCAAGATGATTCGCGTGCTAACATACTAACAATTAACTTTAAATTCCGCATTTTATTATATTGTTCTTTATATTTCTTGCTTTATACTTTATTTTATCAATCATCATATTTATGTTTATGTTATTTTCTCTTTGTCCATTTGGACATATTATTTATGTTTCTGTCATTTTTTCTTTGTCCATTTGGACATATTATTTATATTTCTGCTATTTTTTCTTTGTCCATTTGGACATATTATTTATATTTCTGCTATTTTTTTCTTTGTCCATTTGGACATATTATTTATATTTCTGCTATTTTTTCTTTGTCCATTTGGACATATTATTTATATTTCTGCTATTTTTTCTTTGTCCATTTAGACATGTTATTTATATTTCTACTATTTTTTTCTTTGTCCATTTGGACATATTATTTATATTTCTGCTATTTTTTCTTTGTCCATTTGGACATATTATTTATATTTCTGCTGTTTTTTCTTTGTCCACTTGGACGCATTATTTATGTTTATGTTATTTTCTCTTTGTCCACTTAGACGCATTATTTATGTTTCTGCTATTTTCCCCTTGTCCACTTGGACGCATTATTTATGTTTCTGTTATTTTTCTGTGTCCATTTGGACATATTATTTATGTTTCCGCTATTTTTCTTTGTCCATTTGGACATATTATTTATGTTTCCGCTATTTTTTCTTTGTCCATTTGGACATATTATTTATGTTTCCGCTATTTTCTCTTTGTCCATTTGGACATATTATTTATGCTTCCGCTATTTTTTCTTTGTCCATTTGGACGCATTGTTTATGTTTCCGTCATCCTCCTTTTGTCCACTTGGACCATATTTTTACCTTTGAGCTAAAACATTAATAGTCAAGATAAAACTTAAAAAAAAAGCACTTTGCACACTTGCACCTCTATGGTTTTCCCTCTTATTACTTTTTTTAATCATACCATCATTTAAGAAAAGTATTAAATGCATAGGAAAGATCTTATAAATTGAAAGTAGATAACTCCTAATTGCTTGCTCAAACACTTTCATTTTCAAACGACGTATTTTCAAAACTTCTAATCTATTTCCAAAAACTTTCATCTGGTATTTGAAGGGCATTATTCCCGGTGAAACTCTTCAGAGACCTATGTGACTTATTGTCCATCTTCACTTCTTCTATTTTCAAATCAATAAAGCATTTAAAAAGTGAGCTAAGCAATTAAGAGCCCATGGATAACCATGGATACAAAAGGTGCTTAAAACCTTCCCTTTGTATAACCCACCCCCCGAACCCAAAATCTGTCAAAAGGTCTTTCCTGTTCTTTTATGCCTTTCCTAAATGTTGGATAAAATAAAAGTCGGTGGCGACTCTTGCAAAAATATAAAATAAAAAAAAAAAGAGAGCAAGGAGTCAGTTCGCCTCAAAAAACCGAGTTACACTTACGAATCCGTTGGGCTTATTGATTTGGCTTATAATCATCCATAGTCGAAAATCCCAATTTCATAATATGTGAAACCTAGTGTAGCGGGGAAAATTTGATATCGAAGCCATGGTATTGACTCGAATCAATATTCCGTTTTGAAATCGCCACCGCGCTTTATTTTTTCAAAGGAAAAGGGAAAAGAACGTAAAACCCAAAGTTTTGTTTTTAAAACAAGAAAGAGATCTCAGGTACGGGTGTTGATTATATGAGGGGAAGGTTTAAAGCACCCCTCATATCCGTGGTACTCCACGGGAACCTTTTTGAAAATCTGTGTGTGTGTGTGCTAAAAAACGGTTTGTTTTATTTTTAAAATAAGCTCGGCAAAGCGTTAAGCTTTGGGCCTACATACCTCCTCGGTGCAATGGAGAAGTCAGAGCTAATGTAGTTCCGCTTAAAGGGAAAACATTTTTAAAAACGAATAAACACTTTATTGTCGTCGGAGAGAAATACTCAGCCATTGATCTTGAGCATGAGAACAAACAAGTTCTTTGCATCGCAAATGAAAGAAGGGCTCCAACTCGGATAAAATCAACGAGTATGCCACTAGCTCTCTCACGCGGAAAAGATCTCATTTTATCAATCAATTTCAAAATCGTGGGGTATAACCACTCGTTTCGACAATTAACGGTGTCTAAACTTTTGAAGAAAAGCCACTAAGGGCAAAAGATATTTTAAAGAAAAAAGTTTTGAAAAGATTGCAAACATAAGAATGTTTTGGAAAAAGGGAGAAGATTTTGAAAATTAAAGAAGGGGAGGAGATGAAGAGGCTATCCTATTGCGTAAAATAAAAGCTTAAGGAAAGAAACGGTCTAACCGAAATAAGAAGCCAATACTTGACATTGTGAGTCAAGGTAGATTTCCCATCCTTTGGACTTATCAATACCAAACCAAAATTATCACTTGGGGATCCAGATGAACTTATTATCTTAGCACCACTTCGCATTAAGCACATAAAAATTCTGACGAAAATCGGGCAGAGTAACGGCTGTTTTCGGGTAAAATCCTTATCTCAATGCCTTGGAATTAACCATCAAGGGCTTTCAAGGAAATACCTGCACATACAAACAGACATCAATCCAATGCCAGACAGACAGAATAACAGCAGAGTAATAACAGAATAAGAGTCCAGAGGCACTAGGTCCATAAGTCCGAATCTCCAAAATGCTAGGGATAGTAACCAATAGTCCAAAGAGGGCCTTATGTGTTTTTTAGATTTTGGTTGTTTATTAGTGTTTTAGCATAAAAGTAAAGTATGGTCCAAGTGGACAAAAGGAAAATAGCGGAAGCATAAACATATGTCCAAGTGGACAAAGAGAAAATAGCGGAATTATAAACGTCCAAATGGACAAAGAGAAAATGGCGGAATGTAAATATGATGAAATGATAAAATAAAGCGATAAAGCGAGAAATATAAAGAGCGGTATAA
Organism: Vicia villosa; assembly: GCF_029867415.1. Classification (NCBI taxonomy): domain Eukaryota; kingdom Viridiplantae; phylum Streptophyta; class Magnoliopsida; order Fabales; family Fabaceae; genus Vicia; species Vicia villosa. The sequence continues at coordinate 747,806 of NW_026705289.1, read as the reverse complement.
TAAATGGCGGAAATTAAAGTTAGTTGTTAAATGTTAAAGATAACCATCTTGAAACTTGTCAAGTATGTTATCAAAGTTAGTAATGAAGATCGATGGTGAGTGAATGATGTACTCGGATTTAAATTCAATGGAGGTTTATCAGAAGCTTGATAAAAATCATAGCGACTACACGACAAATACCTCCACAAGTCTTAAATCACCGCATACAATTCTCTTCCATATTTGATCTTTTATCGAGTCGGGACAAATGTAGGAGAACTCTCCATGTATCAAGATTGTCAATCAAAAGAAATAAGAAGGAGAAGAAGAAATGATCTAGCCTTTATCAAGAATCCATAGAATTCTCAAGATATCAAGACTTTCATCGATCAAGAGAAAATAAGATGAAAAAGATAAGAATGAAAACAAATTGATCTAGTCTTTATCAAGAATCCATAGAATTCTCAAGATATTAAGACTTTCATCGATCAAAAAGAAATAAGATGAAAAGATAAGAATGAAAACAAATTGATCTAGTCTTCATCAAGAATCCATAGAATTCTCAAGATATTAAGACTTTCATCGATCAAGAGAAAATAAGATGAAAAAAGATAAGAATGAAAACAAATTGATCTAGTCTTCATCAAGAATCCATAGAATTCTCAAGATATTAAGACTTTCATCGATCAAAAGAAAAATAAGATGAAAATAAGAATGAAAACAAATTGATCTAGTCTTCATCAAGAATCCATAGAATTCTCAAGATATTAAGACTTTCATCGATCAAAAGAAAAATAAGATGAAAATAAGAATGAAAACACAAAAGATAATCAACTCACACTATCATTAATATCATTCATCCATTTTGGTGGATTAGGTCATTTTAAACCTATCAACACCCTAGATCCAATGATATTAATGAAGTGTAGGAAGAAGGAAGCCAAAACAAGCACAAAAAAGGCAAAAAACCACATTCTGCCTGCTGGAAATCGATTTCATGCAGGGGGAAATCGATTTCCATAGTGCAATTTTCAAAAAAAACAAGTTACATTCAGCAGGAAATTGATTTCAGCCTTAAGGAAATCGATTTCCTCAGTGTAAATTTCAGCAAAAACACCATTTAAAGGCATGAAACTTGATTTGAACAAATATACAAACACCTTATGATCACACATCAACTTGAGCACGAATTTTCCATCAAATCACCAACAAATAGCACCAATATAGCATCAAAGATGCATTGAACACAAACACCAAAGAATCACATTGTGATATACAAAAAGGATGAAGAAAATTACCAAATCTTGAACAAAACTTAGATCTACTTCAAGAATCACCAACACAAATCTTGATCTCTCAACAATTGAAGAAAAAAGAGTGAAATAGATGGTGGTTTAGCTCAAAGTTTGTGAGGTTCAAGATGTGACTCACAAACTTTATGAAAGAATCCAATTCCTGTTCTGTTCTTGTTGTTGGTAGGAATATTAATGTGCCCCCAGCCACTGGTAGTGCCATCCTTTACAACTTGGATTGCATCTTTGTATGAAGAGATAGACGCTGCTTTCTCCTTTCCTTTGTCTAAGGAAAGTGCTTGGAATTTAGTTCCAACAACTTCTTTTGGTTCTATGTCGGAGAATGATGACAGGTTGCTGACGATCAGAGCTCGTTCTCCACATACAGTTACCAATTTGTCATTTCTTATGAACTTCAGTTTCTGATGAAGTGTTGAAGTAATTGCCCCAGCCTCATGAATCCATGGGCGACCTAGCAAACAACTGTATTGTGCTGGAATATCCATAACTTGGAAAGTGATTTTGAACGTCTGAGGTCCAATAGTTATGGGAAGATCTACTTCTCCAAAAACTGACTTTCTTGATCCATCAAATGCTTTGACGATGACATGACTTTTTCTTAGAGGGTAATCTTCGAAAGATAATCTTGATAATGTTGATTTAGGCATGACGTTGAGAGAGGATCCATTGTCTATTAGGACTCCTGTGAGTGTATCACCCATGCAGCCAACTGAGATGTGAAGTGGAAGATTGTGGTCCACTCCTTCTTCAGGAAGATCTTCGTCACAGAAACTTAGGTTAGTTCCCGCGGAGATGTTGGCAACGATGTTGTTGAATTGGCTTATAGTAACACTTGGTTCTATGAAAGCTTGTTCCAAAACTTTCTGTAGAGCTTCCCTATGAGCCTCAGAACTCAATAGCAGGGAGAGAACAGATATCCTAGACGGAGTATGTAGTAATTGATCTACAATGTTGTATTCACTCCTCTGGATTAACTTCAAGATCTCATCATTTTCTTTCGCTTGAACAGCATTGGTCGGATGATTGTCTTGCCTATGTGGTACTTCCTCCGAAGGTTTCTCCACATTTTCTGTTGTTCTGTTGAAGACTCGTCCACTTCTGGTGACTCGACTAACATCAGCAATGTTAACAACAGACGGTAATGGTATTTCCTTACCATTTTCAATGAATGTAGCGTTGTACTTGTATGGTATAGCCTTGCTGGACTCATACGGTACAGGACCTGGTAAGTAGATGACTAACGGAGCAATTGCTGTCTTCCTGCTATCATACTTAACTTGCATAGGTTCATCTTGATTAATTTGAGGAGATACGGTAAAGACTTCATCATCTTCTCTGTTGGCAAGAACAGTAATGGTATTGTCATCCATCAGCTTTTGAATGTCGTTGCGAACACGCAAACATCCTCGTGAATTTCTTCGACAGATTCTGCATCTACTGTAAGCGTGGAAATCTGTTCCAAAGTAGGCAAGTCCATTTAAAGTTTTGTGGAACCTGACTACCGATCCTTCAAGGTCTTCAACTTTGTAGATTTTGTATTCTCCTGGACATCCTTGAACCATGTTGATGTCATGTTCAGTTCTGACTCGGATATGTTGAGTCCATCCCAAGTCCATTTGTTCTTGTAATGCAGCTTGAACTACGGCACATCCTTGATTATTCTTTGGACAAATATCACATGTGAAGTAGTTGTGAGGTGGTACATGACCGTACCCAGCTTGTTTAGCGTGCATCCTGACAAGATTTTCCCCTATCTGACGAATGTCGTAGATTTGAATGACATTGGGGTGTTGATCTACCAGATTTACTGAAGCTTCTTTGTGCTGCGGCAAAGGATTTGCTTGGACGTTTGGATTAGTATCTTTGAAGGATAGCATTCCGCTTTTCACTAATCGTTGGACGTCAATCTTGAAAGAGAAACAGTTCTCAATATTGTGACCTGGTGCCCCCTGATGATAGGGACAAGATTGGTCAGCCTTATACCATGGTGAGGAACTGTTTGTAGGATTTGGAGGACTCCTTGTCTGGATGAGTCCTTTTGCCAGTAATGTTGGAAACAATTCTGCATACGGCATTGGTACGGGGTCAAAGGCAGGATACCTTGGAGCCCGATTGTTGTAATTTGGAGGTCGAACCTGCTGCTGAGGTTGCTGCGACCTTTGTTGAATTTGTTGTTGCGAGACCTGAGGTTGATAAGCTGGCGCTGAGTTAACAACCGGAGTTATTGTTGCAACTTGAGGTTGGAATTTCTTCTTGATTTTGTGCAAGACATTGCTGACATCTTGATCCTTTTTCTTCTGGAAAGAACTTCCATACTTCCTTGGACCAACAGAAGATTCTGGTTCTTTGTTCAAGCGTCCTTCCCGAACTGCTTCTTCTAAACGTACACCCATGTTTACCATCTCAGTAAAATCACTTGGTGCACTTGCAACCATTCATCCGTAGTAAAATGGACTCAAAGTTTTGAGATAGATTTTTGTCATTTCTTTCTCTTCAAGTGGTGGACAAATTTGAGCAGCAACTTCACGCCATCTCTGAGCGTATTCCTTGAAGCTTTCTCTATCCTTTTGAGTCATGGCCCGGAGTTGATCTCTGTCGGGAGCCATATCTAGATTGTACTTATACTGTTTGACGAAGGCCTCTCCGAGGTCTCGAAAAGTACGAATCTCTGAACTATCCAAGTTCATGTACCATTTGAGTGCAGCACCAGTCAGGCTGTCTTGAAAATAATGAATGAGCAATTGTTGATTATCAGTCTGAGTTGACATTCTTCGAGCGTACATTACGAGATGACTTTGCGGGCATGAATTCCCTTTGTACTTCTCGAATTCTGGTACTTTGAATTTGTGAGGAATCTTAACATTTGGAACCAGACAGAGGTCTGCAGCATTCTTTCCAAATAGATCTTGTCCTCGGAGAGTCTTGAGTTCCTTCTGCATTTGCAGAAACTGTTCTTGGAACTCGTCCAATCTTTCATACACGCCAGCATCCTCACTTGGAGCGTGATGATATACTTGTCCGCCTTGTGGGGGAAAAGTATGCATAATGGGCTGTGGAGAAGCCATGACAGCAGATCTCGGTATCTCAGCATTCTGTTGTGCGAAACCCATTGCCGTTGCTCTTGGAACTTCAATTTCCAGAGGTTTGTAACCCTCCGGTGGACGCATATCCATGGTGACTTTTGGAGCTTCAGAAGCTGGAGGTATGTACCCTTCTGGAGTAAAGTTATACGGCATGCCCCAAGGTCGATCAGGCGGCATGGTATACTGAGGAATAGGAGTAGAAACAATCTCGGAAACCACAGTCCTTTGTGGTTCTTCTGGCGTTGGTCGATTCTGCGCAACTACCAGGGCTTCTACCATACTATTGAGTCTTTCAACAGTACCTTTGAGAGTATTAATCTCTTCCCTGAGTTCTTCATTCTCTTGCTCAAAGTCTTCCATTCTTTTCTTGCGACTTGAACGAGTGTTGTATGGATGAGACAGCTTGAAAGTCTTGGTTCACCTCCTTCTCCTCCTCTCTTTCTGGAGAAAGGAAAGTGACTATTAGATCCGCGACAATTCTCGTGTCAGTGCGTACGACTAAAGCGATGCATGATATGCAATTAAGTTATTATTTTTCAAGGAAACACCATAATTACGTTATGAAACATCAAAACTTTATTAATTAAGCGAAAACGCCGTTTTTTACACACTTTGAAAATGGAAATACAGAGAAACTGAGAGAAAGGACTCTAAAACTTTGATGATGAGCCGACTTCACGTTCTAACATCTTCTTCTGTTTCTTGAGCTGAGCGTTCTCTGACGTGAGCTGATCGATGATCCAGGAAGCAGGAGGGATATGATGAGAAAGTGATGATTGTGTCACTTGTCGATCGAGCACTTCAAGTAACTCATCCTTCCTTCTTAGGATGTTTTGAATCTCAACATTTTCCATGTTGATAATTCGATACTTGTTCCTCCAAGCATTCCTTTCTTGGCATACCTTGTTTAATGCCGCTTGCAGTTTTTCAACATCGGTGGAGAAAAGGTAAATTGGTTCCCTTAGGGGAATAGGTTCTTGATGTTGATATGGCATCCTGAGCTTGAATGCTTTGACGCGTACCCATTGAAGGTAAGGATCCAGGGAGATGCAAAGATGTTTTCCTAACAATCTTCTCCCTTTGCTGTGTACAAGACGCCAGGCTTGGACAATTTCTTTCTTCAGCATGTTGCCATGATCGTCGATGTTCTTGAAGAACAGACCCTCCAATTGGATGCTACTTGGAATATTTTTCATAGGATAGCCGTATTGACGACGGGCTAGAGCTGGATTGTAACTGATCCCTCCCTTAGTTCCAATAAGGGGTATGTTGGGAAAACTTCCGCAACTGAAGATGATCTTGGTTTCGTCGTTGTCAGGACTACACCAATCAATGTCTGTATGAGTGAGAGACATGATTTTCTGTGACCAGTAAAGGCCATCCCTCATATTCCAGAAAGTGCTAGACTTTGGTAGGTGCGAAACGAACCATTCGTACAACAACGGTACACAGCATGTGATTAATCCTCCTCGCTGCAGGTTTCTTGAATGCACAGAGTGATAAGCATCCGCAAGCAAGGTTGGAACTGGATTTCCAATCAAGAAGATCTTAATTGCGTTGATGTCGACGAAATCGTTAATGTTAGGGAACAAAAACAATCCGTAGATAAGCAAAGCCAAGACTTCCTCAAATGCGCTCATATCTTGGATGCTGACGAAGTACCGAGCTTGATCAAACAGGAATTTGGAGGGCAATCCTTGAATTCCTCCTCTACTCACCATATGAGTTCTGATGTCGACTACGTTCAAAGGAGTAGTTGCAGCAATGATAATGTCGTCAGGATTCTTTTCCAAACCGGAGTACGGATCTTGCGCGTACACGGGTATTCCAATCAGACGAGAGTACTCCTCTAACGTAGGCATGAGCTGATAATCTGGAAAGGTGAAGCAGTGATACGTTGGATCGTAAAACTGTACCAAGGTGGGAAGGATCCCATCCATAATGTTGGTATTGAGCAAAGGCAGAAGTTTTCCATACTTCTCCTTGAAAGCCTGGGGGTTGACCACCAGTTTTCCGAGCTTTCCCAGTTCCTCGACCTTGGGAATCTTGAAGGTGTATTTCCTAGCTCTCTTTCTTCCGTAATCCATGGTATAGATCCTTAAGTCCTTTCTCCGTTTCTCTCTTTCTATGAAGTTCAAAACGTTCGTTATTTAGTTTCCTTGAAAAACGACTCGATAAAGACTCTTTTTGTTTTGTTTTTAGTTGTTTATTAATGAATGATGCATGAATGCATGAATGCACACACAAGAGTTTTAAACAAACATGGCGTTGAAGGGTATAGTGGTCATGAAGTCCAAACGCAAATCCCGCCCCAATGGTAAACTAAGGTTAAGGATTTTTGTACCTGTAGAACGGGTTCTAAGGGTCTCAGAGTTTTTGCTCAACCTTAAAGATACGTTGATTGGTATCTATAAGAGAGTTTTCTCTGAGTGTAGTATCTGCGTGACAATTACTTCCGTAATCACCGCTCTACGTCCTAAAAAAAAGGCTTTAAGTGGGGTTAATGTGTTTCTAGGTCCTCCTGGTACAAATCAGTCTCGGAATGCAGTGGCGCAGTTAATCACAACCAGCCAGGCAAATCCCAAGAGTAGACTTGGAAACCAAGATTAGAGGGCCTTCACTGGGAAGACATCCTCCATCCTATCTTATGTTGCACTCAAATCCGGGTATAGGATTTCTCACCACAAGGGGGAATCAAGCCCTTTCCCGCTACAGAATAAACAAAATAAACAAATATATATGCAACAAACACATGATATGACACAGAGGTTAGGCAGGACCTCTCTTGTTTGAGGGGGAATTTGGCATCCCTAATTCCTCATTGGGGCTGGACCAGCAACAGGTCAACCATTGGTTTGGATGAAAAACCAAGGTTTTTAACACTTATATCCCCAGCAGAGTCGCCATTTTTCTGTGGTGTCGTTTTCTTTACCTCCCCGTTTCACTTGGGAGGACGGCACGCTAGACCCTTCACGCGAAATTTGGAAGGAGAATGCGCCCGTGGTGGGATGAATTTTATTTCAGTTCTTCCTACGATATCACACGAACTTTCTTATTTGTCCTACGAGTAGGAAAGGGGAAAAAAGATCTCAACTAAACCCTAGGAGTTTGCTAAGTGTGGGGATTTCACCTAGACTAGAAATTCTGGAGTCCGGGGGGTCGGTTATACATAGGAAAGTGTTTAAACACCCTACATATCTGTAGTACTCTACAGGAACCTTCTCTGTGTCATTTGTGATTGTGTTTGCTGCTAATGATTGGGAAAGTTTCTCCTTTGTGTTAGGAGAAGGAATTGATTTGATTAAAGAAAGACAGACAGACAGACAGACTGACTATTTTTGGTATTTTATTAGCTCGCTGAGATTCCTTGTGAACCTCATGCCTACATATCCCTAGTGGAAGTCAGAGCTTAATGTAGTTCGGGGAACTAACTAGGGAAATTAATTGTTTTTGGTGCCTTGCTTGAAGCTCAAGGTTGAAGCTTGGAATTAAATCTCTGTTTACAGTAAAGAGACATGAAATCATCTCTACAGAGAGGTATTTGTACTATTCTACCACAAACATTTAAAAGTGACAGAATAACTGGATTCATTTCATTCAAGAGGGGAGTCTACTTGGTTGATCAAGTATGACAGCCATCGTGCCTCTAAAATGAAAGAAAGATGCTCATCCAAATTAGGGAAAGTGTACAAGTCTGGGGATGTGCCAGAGCATGTCTTTCAGAGTCCTAAATGGGAGACTTTGATTGAAATTGAAATTGAAATGTTTGTTTGTTTGAATGTGGTAGAGTAGTAAAAATATCTCTCTATAGAGATAAGCTATGTCTATCTACTGTATGAAAGATTTGACTTTAGCTGGCTTGTATGAGGCCCAAGCTTGAGGCTTTTTGATTGATTAATTAATTGTTATTGACTCTGGGAGATGACTCCACTGGGGATTAATTACAGGGTATTTTTGTGTTCTGTACAAAGCCCAGAATTGAGGCTGACTCTACTTAGGGAGACTCTATTTGTGTGCCTTGTACAAAGCCCAAGGTTGTGGCTAACTGTTGAGGATAATTGAATTTTTTAAGACTATGAATGACTCTATTTTGTGTGCCTTGTACAAAGCCCAAGGTTGTGGCTGACTCTAGCTAGGGTAAATATTATTTTCTGCCTTGTACAAAGCCCAAGGTTGTGGCGGACTCTTAAATAAACTGAGTATGGATGACTCTATAGGGAAAAGATCCTATGTGTTAGGAATCTTTGACACATGAAAGTATGGTTTATCTGCCTTGTACAAAGCCCAAGGTTGTGGCTACTGAGTGATAAAGAACTCACTGGGGAGACTCTATTATCTGCCTTGTACAATGCCCAAGGTTGAGGCTGACTCTTGACAGGGGAGTTTTATTGTTTGGTGCCTTGTATGAAGCCCAAGGTTGAGGCTAACTGTTTTTGTTGGTTTTGACTCTACTAAGGAGATTTTATTTATTGAAAGATTGTTTTTCTTTGGAAGCTAACCCTTTCCAGGGATTTTGACTCAGTTGGAGAAATTGTTTGGTAAAAGACTGACTTTATCATGTTTTTTGGAGGCTGACCCTTTCCAGGGGTTTTGACTCTTTTGGGGAAATTATCTCCTAAGAGAAATGAATCTTTATTTATTTGACATTTAATAATTGACTTTGGAGGCTAACCCTTTCCAGGGGTTTTTATTGAAAATGAAAGAATGTGTGGAAGCTAACCCTTTCCAGGGATTTTGAAATGGAGGTTGATTTTAATTGACTTTGGAGGCTAACCCTTTCCAGGGGTTTTTATTGAAATGAATGGCAGAAAGATTATCTAATGGAGACTTCTTGTTTAAAGCCCAAGATGGAGGCTGACTCAATGCTGAGGATGACCCAAAGCATGGATCCTAGACTCTGCTAAGGAAGATTGATGAAGATAAGGGTGACAGAGACTGTCCATGTCTCTCATTCCAAAAGGTGTACTCAATGCAAAATTGAGACAAACTTAGCTTGTTTAAAGTCTGGTTTAAATTGGAAGACACTCACTAGGGTAGGCTAAAAGGTGACTAAAGACCTGTTCCTATGTTTATAAGAAACCTGATGGGTCCTTGTATACAAGCTCAAGAGGAAGCTGGAAATGCTTTTAAGAAGCCTGTGGGTCCTTGTACAAAGCCCAAGAGGAGGCTAATCGAGGGTCCTTGTTATAGCACAAGAGAAAGCTATGTAGTTTTGAACTTATTTTGGCTCTAAGCAAATGGGTAAGAGGTTTCACCGGGAATAATTCCTCTTTGGGTGGATGTGTCCTATTTATTTGGATTCTAAGGTTTTTGCCAAGATGTTTCACCGGGAATAATTCATCTTGGGGGTTTGAACTACAGATCTCTAATTAGGAAAGAGCCTTCACCGGGAAGACATTCTCAATCCTAGGTCATATTCCTATAATATATATATATAGTTTAACTGTCCTAGGGTTTATACTCAAATGTAGTTCTAAACTAATATATATGCACAGTTTATGTTTGACAGTAATTTAAATAAAGACTGTAAATTGAAAGCTTGTAAAGCCTAACCTGGATGGAGTGGAGGCCATTGAAGAAGTATGTACAGAGCCTCAACAGTAATTTTGTTGTTTTGTTGATAACAGTTGAATATATATATGATAAACAGTTAATGTTTTTTTTGAAAACAGAAGAAGTGAAGACGGACAAAGGTCACATAGGTATCTGAAGAGTTTCACCGGGAATAATGCCCTTCAAATACCAGAAGAATGTTTTGAAAACAGAAAGAAGATTTTGAAAATACAGTTTTGAAAACAAGCTAAGAAGAGAAGGTTTTTGGGACTTACACTCTATTAGAGGCCCAGTACTTTACAGTACTGGTGTAAAAGCAATTTGAAAAAAATGATTTGGAATGATGCAAGGTTTTGTTGTTTGAAAACCCTAATCATCCGTTTAATCAGAGATTGAAAACAATTTTGAATATTGACAAAAGTCAACTTAATTAAGGCAAAGATGAAATCTATACCCAATTAAGACCTAAATAATTAGGGTTTTATCATAAAATTCTTCACAAAGTAATTAGGTTTAAACAAAATGAATATATATATTTTAAAGTATTTAAGAAACATTTAAAACATACTATTTTAAACCTAATTAAAATACATGAAATAAATAATATTTTTTATGATTTTTTGATTATTCACAAAGTAGGTATATTAAATAGCAAGTGTGTGAAAAATGAAGTGAAAATGATTTAATTTGTTAAGTTTATTAATTGTGTGAAGTTTGTATAAAAAAAAGAATAAAAATGGATGCTAAAAAATTGGTTTGGCCCTAGAGAGGTTCGAACCCACGCCCTTCATGATCACATTTTAAAACTTAACCAACTGAGCTGCGCGCGCAGCTTGTTAACTATATACCCTCAATATATTATATTTTCAGATAAGCCAGGAAATTCAAATTTTACGCGCGCCATGTTCATCTTCTTCCTCGAGCTTCAGATTTTCAAATTCCTAACTCTCTGGTTTCTCAACTAAATGGCATGATGTAAACATCAATCTCACTCGTTTTTGGACAAGGAACATGATTATGGGCTCAGAATTCATTTATTCTAAGTGTAACTAACGAATTTCATTATGAACACGAAGAACACATAAACCCTAATTTTAAAATTAAATGATGCACAAGATGAATAAATGAATGATGATAGAGGGTTTTCAATCCTCTGATGATGCTGAACAAGATAGAATCGAGCTTTACCACTAAGAGTACTTAAATTAAAGAGGTGGAGTTCAGAAACTTACCTCTGAAAATGGAGGTCGTGAGGATGATGGAGAGCACCTGGGCTTGAATGAATGATCTCAATAGCTTCCCTGAGACTCAATGATGCTAACTGAATGCTTATTACAGCCTGAATCCTTCTGAATTGTTCTATGGACCTCCCTCGATTTCAGCTTCAAGTGAACATGGAGGGTGTTGATTCTTGAGTTACAGATGAGCTGCAGCCATCTGGTTAGCTTCACTATGACCTGAGGAGTGTGCCTGGATGATTGGCTTGGCTCAGAACCTCCTGAATTACTCCATGGACCTCCAACTGCAAATGCTCCAAAGTGAGAGCAACAATGGTGTTCCTCCACTTACAGAAGTGATCCAGGTGCTTGGATCACCTCAAATGACCTCCCTTGAGATGTTAGAATGTTCACTTCCCAAAGATGAGCTCTGGTTTGAAGAAATCGATTCTTCTTGCCAAAGAACTTTGAAAAACAATGAACATGAGAAGAGAAAGAGAAAGCAAGGAATATGGTTGCTTTGGTGTGTTTTTGAATGAGGAATTCATCTGTATTTATAGGCAAATGGATCAGTATAGCTGCAGAGGAGTGAGCTTCCTTAGTGAAGTTGATTTGCTTTCTTAGCCATGAAGGAAGTTTGCAAGTATCTCTTATGCAATGATGAGAATTTGGATTCCATTTGATCAATCCCCTAGCCCTCGATTTTGTTTAATCTTAGGGGAAAATTCTGAGCCAGAAATGAGCTCTAATTGGTTGGTGAGAAGATTCCTTGGGTGATTCATCAATTTGCCATAAATTCACAAATGTAATCATTACATAATCACATGTTCTTGTTTTTAGAATCTTCTTCAATTCTTATGGCATGGTGAAAATGAATGCATGGCATGGTTTCAGATGTGTTATGGGTCGTGTAGCATCCATAAGAGAAGTTATTTGCACAAAATTTGCAAAGTCCAAAAGTGTCCATGACCTATAATTTTACTTCATGAGGCCAACTTTGAACAAGCATAACTCTTAGCTCAAATTGAATTTGGAGAAGGTTGAACACAATTTGGAAAGCCCTAAACATCTACTTTAAATCATTAGTTTATGTCTTCTTCAGAATCATTTGGGAAATTTGTGAAAAATGAGCCCAAAGTTGGATGAAAACTAGGTTAAAACACTTAGAAAAATTTCTAAGTGTTTATGACCTAAACTTCAAAATTTCCAAAACTTCATAAATGGTTGATCTTTTGAAAAAAGTTCCTTTGTAAGATGTTGTTTTATTTTGCAAGATCTACAACTTTCATGTTGGAAGTTTTTTGAGTTGTGTAGGTGAAATTTTGAGTTCTCACTATGCCCTCAAAAACCCTAATTCCCGACTTTTTGCTCCTTGATGAATTTCTTTGAATTTCTTTGGTCAAATGACTTTAATATCCATATATTGATGATATTGATCTTTGAAAGTCATTTTTTGACCAAAAACCTTAAAAGTCAATGATGATCCTTCACAGTTGACTTTTCCCTGACAAAGTGAATTTTTGGGCTTTTGTGTAGAAACAAGATCTTCTCCTCAAATGAATGATGTAAATGGATTATATTGAGGTAGTAGAGATTTTTGAATCATGTCTTGAGTTTTGGATTCATGCCCTGATTAAAAGTCAACTATCTTGGTGAATTAGGTCAAAAACCCTAATTGTCGACCAGAGGACAATGATGACTGTAGACTTTGAACTGAGATGTAATGTCCAGTGGATCTTGTCATATGAGTTATTTGAAGATGATTGATGTCTTTGAATGGTTCCCTGGGGCTTTTTAGGGTTTCCCAAAAGTGATCCCTGATTTTAGTCCTTGATAGGCTCCAAACCCTAGTCTGTTGATCTGAGTAATCCTGTGCTTAGATGACTGGGTGTCTTAATCAATCATAGGTGTAATAATGAGGCTTTTGAGTCTTATGATTGTATTAGAGACTAATCCCTCTATTGATTGATCCTTTGCCTGAGTTTTCTTGTCTTTGAATACCCTCGATTGAATGTCAGGCTGCTTTGGGTACTTGCTTTGACTTGATGAAAATCCTGAAGATATGTCATCTCAGGGGGGTCAAAAATTAGGGTATGACACTTATGCTTATGCGTATGTTGATTGATGTAATGAGTGGAACGAAGTAATGTCTTCAATAAGACTACCTGAAAAGGTTTCTGGAGTGGATGTGAATGTTTGTCTTAAAGAAGACTATCTGAAAAGATTTTTAGCAATGGGTGAGGAATGTTTTAAAGAAGACTACCTGGAAAGGCTGAAAAATGTCTTAAAAGACTACCTAAAAAGGTTCTTAGAATGTCTTAAAGAAGACTACCTGAAAAGGTTCTTGGAAATGACGATGATTGTCTTAGAGAAGACTGCCTAGAAAGGTTCTTAGAAAAATAATGTCTTAAAGAAGACCACATGAAGAGGTTCCTAGAAAGGACAATGAATGTCTTAGAAAAGACTACCTAGAAAGGTCTTTTGCCAAAAGAATGTCTTAAAGAAGACTACCTGAAGAGGTTCCTGAAAAGGATGATAAATTGTCTTAAAGAAGACTACCTGAAAAGGTACTTAGAAAAAGAATGTCTTGAAGAAGACTACCTAAAAAGGTTCTTGGAATGTCTTAGAAAAGGCTACCTAGAAAGGTTCTTAGAATGTCTTAAAGAAGACTACCTGAAGAGGTTCCTAAAAAGGGTGACAATTTGTCTTAAAGAAGACTACCTGAAAAGGTTCCTAGAGAGGATCGTAAGAATTGTCTTAAAGAAGACTACCTAAAAAGGCTTTTGGAAAAATAATGTCTTAAATAAGACTATCTGAAGAGGTTCCTGGAAAGGATGCCAATTTGTCTTGAATAAGACTGCTTGAGGAGGCTCCTAGAAAGGATCGTGAGTTTTGTCTTAAAGAAGACTACCTAAAAAGGTACGGTATAATGTATCAACCAATGTATGTAATGCATGACTTATATGTATTCGCATGATGCTCTGATGATAGGTTATTGATAACCATAGCGTATGTAGCACGCTGGAGTTGTAGGTTTGTTTGATAAGGTGGGGTGTAATGCTAGCGTGATTCCCCAATACCTGTTTTTGAAGATCGTAGTCAGGAGAAAGATTTGCTCGATGTTGTAAAGTGTGAGGATGCCTTTTCCTTTTGCTCTGCGCCTTGCCCCAGTTTGACCCTTTGAATTAATCCACGCTTTTGAATTTTGAAGTTCTCCACGTCTTTCACCTTTTGCAATTCGCACCTCTAACCTTTTCGAGGTTCACTACACCTTTAACCTTTGGAGGTTCTCCACACCTTTAACCTTTGGATTCTTAACCTTATGGATTTGATATCCAATGCCCCAGTGTTTAGTGGAAAAAGATGCCTATGATCTCCAAGCTATGAAGGAAGTGCTCCAAAAAATAACCTTGTCATATGCTCCGACATTTAGATTGAGGGGTATGCCCTTGATCTCCAGGATATTGAGGGCTATCCATAGTGTTCTATCCTTTTGAATTTGAATTCTTCCCATGTTTGACATGCCCCTGATTGTCATTGCTTCGAGATGTGCCCCAAGTCGATTGAACCTTAGGAAGAATGCCCGTAGTAAATAGGATGTTTGATTGCATGCCCCTGTGATCCTTGAAATTTTGCCCCTGTTTAGGAGAACCCCCTAGATGTGGTTCCCCCATTCTAGAGTCTTTATTAGGAATGATCGCTTTTGATTAACCAATTTCGAGATCTCCTTGATGCTAAGTGTATATTCGTAGATGACGTTGTACCCTTTGAGAAGTAACTTCAATGCGATGCGTTTGCAAGTTTTAAAATCGAAGTCCGTTATGAATTAGGACTGGGTGATTTTAGAAGTGAATGCTTGAAGAAGCGCAGTGGTTAGGAATAGTTTTAACAAACTTTAGGAGTCAGTATAACAAAATCCTGCTTGATATGCTTTCATAGTTAACCTTGCCTCAATTAGGACTTTTGAATATTGTAACTTGGCCTGGTTCATGTTTTAAGAAACAATGGATATAAGGCTCAAAATTTATTTACCCCACCCCTTTCTCCTTGATATTCTCTGAATCCTAAAAATTCGCCTAATCCAATGAATGTGCTTTGCTTGTAAGAGAATCGCTTCAGTTTTGATGTTGAGCGGAAGCATTAGTGAAGATCCAAGCACCGATGAAAAATGTTGTAAAGATCCAAGCATTGATGAGAAGCTCCGTTGATTTAACAGTCACAAGATTATCCTTTGGATTTCACCTTTGTTTTATTTGTATCCCTTATTTTTGCATGAACCAATTCCTTTGAATTTGATCCATCGGGATGCCCTAATTTTTGCCTAAGTCCTTTTGTTTCCTTTTATGGAACTTTCCATTTTGACTTAGCGGGCGTTTTTCTTTAGGAGGCTCCTTTTGAGATTTGGATTTTGAATATTGTGACTGCCATGCAAGCTTCGATTTTGATACGTCCTCGATCTTGAATGATGTATTGAGGAAGAAGATTGTTGTGAATGTTATCTCCATTGCTTCCCCAATCTTGGATGAACGGGAGGAAGGCGATATGCTTGAACCTTTGCTTTGCCTGATCCTTTGCTTGAACCTTGCTTGGACTGACTGATTCTGTTGACAACCAAAATACACCATTGAATTAATTGAAATCTACCCTGCCCCTGGTTGAAATCAAGGTTTATTTGAAAAGTAGAAACAAGCTCCAACTCCTGGCTCTAGGGGGTGACGAGGGATTAACATCCTTATATCTCCACTGTTTGGGAATTGAAACAATGCCTGTACCTCGCCGGTTCGGTCTTACCTTGAAAGCATATGTTTAGCTGGACTTAGTTATTTGTATTCGTCATTCTCCCTTAAGTTTGTTAATAATCCTAAATTTGAAATTGAAAATAGCATAGAAGTGTGCGAATGGAAAGTCGTAGTAGTGAGCGAATGAATTGACTCCAAAACCTGCATGGTCATCCCATTAGAATTGCTAATCTGAAGGTACAACTTTTATTTTGAGTAACACTTAGCGATCGTAGGGGTTGAAATTCTGAGCATGATAAACACCTATTGATCTTAGGGACACTCTCCTTTGTAAATCCGTTGACTTTGTTTTACTCCTTAGACTTGTAGAAGTACAGGGTAATCTCAAATTCTCCTTGGGCACGTCAAACCTATCGAGAATAAATTGTTAGCGATGGGTTTTCGTCGTATCGGAACTTCATGAGTTTCCTTTGACTGAACCTCTTTTGCTCTTTCTAAAGATAGTATCACACCGTTCGCAATCTTCGGAGTTCGTAGATTGATGAAGAAGACCTATGGCCTTTTTGCCCCTTGGTGTGGAGTTAACACAGGTCGCCTTCCCTCCATCGTAGTTATGCATCTTTGTTCAGGATTTTGCCCCAGTTGGACAAACCCTTGCCCCCAGGTTATCGTAGAGCGTCCTTGTAAATTTGATATGTTCTAAGGCAAACCCCTATATGATTAGATACCCCTTAAGTGCATCTATGAGGGAACTCTTTTGTTGAACTAATCCTTGCTCGATGATAACCTTTGTTATATTTATAATCCTGTTACGACAAGGCATGGACATGTAGTCGGCATGGCGAAAGGCATCCCCTTTTTTTCTCCTTGTAAGACCACGTTCATATTTTATTCTCCTTTCTTCATAGATTGTGATCCTTTTGTTTTTTTCGGGAGTTTCGGGAAACCGGCTAGCACGGTAAGTATGGGTGCGGGCGAAGATGCGAATGTAAATGTATGAATGAATGCATGAAAATGCGAATGCGTGCGTATGCGAGAGACCCCTTGTATTATAACTCCGTGTATGCAATGCAGATGTGTGAAGTATAATCCTAGGGATAGCCTTAGAGGCGACATTAGGCCCTCGTGAAATCCTTGCAAGATAGATGTTATCACACGCTAATGGAAATCCCTTAGATTAGGGAGTATGCAGAAGGTAGCGGCTGGTGACCGTTCATGACAGTCACCAAATCTCATGGCCATCGAGAGGCCGTTCGACGTGTACCAATGAAGTTGTCCTTGGTGGTAAGGTTCTCTATGCGGAACACAACCTATATAAGGACGATATCGGATGAAGTGAAATCCCTACAGGCTAGGGATGAAAGATGTATAGATGCGAATCCAAACCCTACAAGTTAGAGGGTGCGCGGAAACGAGCATGGAGTGACCGTTCAGGACAGTCACTAGATCTCATAGCCATCGAGAGGCCAATCAAACACATGTGTTAATGGTAATGTCCTTCAGGGGAAGGACATGTCGTTGTAAAAACACATGGACGTAAAAGAACATCCCTACAGGCTAGGGAGTACGTAGGAGTAAGCACGGGGTGACCGTTCAGGACAGTTACTAACTCTCATGGCCATCGAGAGGCCAATCGACGTGCGTTAATAAAGATGTCCTTCGTATGAAGGACCCGATTTTAGAAATAGAATCCCTACAGGCTAGGGAATATGTAAATGAAAGCACGGGGTGACCGTTCAAGACAGTCACTGGATCTCATGGCCATTGAGAGGCCAATCGACGTGCGTAAATGTAGATGTCCTTCGTGCGAAGGATGCAATTTTAGGAATAGAATCCCTATAGGCTAGGGAATGCGTAGACGTAGGCACGGAGTGACCGTTCAAGACTGTCACTAGATCGCATGGCCATCGAGAGGCCAATTGACGTGCGTAAACAAAGATGTCCTTCGTGGGAAGGACACGTAGTTGTAAGAATACAAGGATATATAAGGAAAGCCCCTACAGGCTAGGGAGTGCGTAGATACAGGCGCGGAGTGACCGTTCATGACAGTCACTAGGTCTCATGGCCATCGAGAGGCCAATCAACGTGCATAAATGGAGGTGTCCTTCATGGGAAGGACATGGTTTAGGAAATAGAGTCCCTGCAGGCCAGGGAACGCGTAGGAATACCTGCAAAAATTAAACGCAAGACATTCGCAGTATATAAATTGCATATATAATAAGCACCTAAGCACATAAGCCCTAGGTTCATAGGTCCGACGTAACGGCTTAGGGTGCCTACCCTTCCCATTGGTATGTTTTAGAAGGTCTCATGGGGTCGTTCGTAGCCGCCGAGACTTTTTGTCTCTTTGGATTTTAGAACAACTCATTTATCCATGAGGTTCGAATTTTAGGGGTAGGTTCCCAGAGAGATCAGCTAAATACCAAGTCCTGCCCTCAACAAAGTCAAGCTTCGTATCAGACATTTCCGGATATTCAACCCACTCTGAGTGGAATTATAATAAGACTCGTAGGCGATGTATTTCCCCTCTGGTCTTAAATATAATTCCCACGCTTAGGTTTAACAGCAATTTATAATCCCAACAGAATACAGTAAATCAAGTAATTAAATAAACATTTAAAAATTACTGTAAAAGAAAATTACTGTGAATAAAACCATAAATAAATAAATAAATTAAATTAAATTTAAATATTTAAAAGAACCTGACCCTGCAACCCTGTTATTTGTAAGTCCAAATTGCAGTACAACAACAAATATTAAAGTAAACAAATTTACATTTAAATTTTTGTAAATAGTTACTGTAAATGAAAATTGTAAATAAATAAATAAAAAATATGTAAATAAAAAATGAAAAAAAAACCCTAAATCCTAATCCAAAACCCTAATTTTGGCAAATTAGCCAAACCCTAAAAAATTCGCCAAAACCTAAATAATTTGCCATTTGCCAAACCTAAACCCTGCCAAAACCTAGGAGCATAATAATTCACCATTACAGTTTTATCCCCAGCAGAGTCGCCAGCTGTAGCAACCTGCCCTAAAAATTAAGATTTTAGAGTCGCCACCTATTCTGAAGGGCGAATAGGAAACCCTACACAGTTAAGAGATTCGGGATAAATTATTATAATCAGGTCGAGGGAAGGTGTTAGGCACCCTCAACCCTTTCCTATGGCTTTGAATCTAAGGTAACAGTTTTATGGCAAAATTATAGAGGTTAATAGCTAAGGAAATGAGAAGGGCGAAAAGTGAGATTTGAAAGAATTGAGGTTTTAGGGAAGGGGACTCGCCTTGGTTATCCAAGTGCCTACGTATCTCCTTAGGGAGAATCAGAGTCAACGTAGTTCGGGCACAGGGTTGTACGCCTTAGAATTGATTATGGAGGTGTTTGAAGGCTTTTTGAATGGCCTATCGTAGTTTTGAAATGCAAATGTTCGCAAGGTATTTTGAATTACCTTATCGTAGTTTGAACATCGCAGTATTGAAGAGATGAAAATCTGTAGTGTCGTGGTTTAGTGTGTTTTAGATTTGGGCGTACAACCCTGATTTAATGTGTCACCGTTAGTTGCGATGATCAATAGGTTTGATCATTATAGTTAACGGATTAATGGGGTATTGCTGGTTACTCTGACCGATAGATTCGATCGTCGCGGGCAGCAAATGAGGTGTGTTTTAATTTTGTAATTAAATCTCATGTTTTATTCTTTTATCTCTCGTCTAATGCGACTAATAGATTTAGTCTGGTCGAGGAGAGAATTAAATTAGAATTAATTAAATTTATATTAACAAATAAATTGAATTGATCAAAATTATTTCTCGTCTAATGCGACTAATAGGTATAGTCGGTTCGAGGAGAAAATTTAAAATTAATCAAGAATCAATTGAAAATTTTGCCCAAATGGGATTGGGGCAAACCCTAATGCGTGGGTAACTTATCTAGGGTTTTTGTGATTTTTATTAATAGTTGATTAAAATTAATTAAATCGAACAAATTGGGAAAATAATCGGAAAACCCTAAATAATTATAGTCCTAATTCTAACTTATATTATTCTAATTTTTAATTGAATAAATAAATTAAATCTAATCATAATTAATTAACTAGTAATCCAAATAATTAAATAAATAATAAAAACAATGTACAAAAGAACCTGGCTGCGATCCCATGTTGCTAGTCTTTGAGGCTCCATGGTAGAGGCGCATCTTGGTCCTTCAGATCCAGATCGTTGGGAATCTAAGGGCTGACATATGCGGGATCATGACAAGGGCGTGCGTGCCTATCTATTGGATCTGTAAGTAAGAAAAGGCAAGAAAAATATTTGTGGAGGCCTGGGTTCGAACCCAGGTCATTGGATTCAAAGGCAAAACACCTTTGCCATGCGCACTGGCTGCAGCTGATGACATTAGTGCGCATTAAATTAAAAATAAGCGAAAAAATGATGAAATTTTAAAGTGGAAATACACCGCGCCCGTACTGTACGTTCTTCTTCTTCGTTTTATTCTAAAAACTCAGAACCTATGCCCACGGTTTTCACCCGCGTAGCTATAACATGGCCACCATCCAAACTGCAAATTAGCGTTAATAAATCCACAAAAATAAACCAAATCACCTATATAAAACCTTACGAATCCGTTGGGCTTATTGATTTGGCTTATAATCATCCATAGTCGAAAATCCCAATTTCATAATATGTGAAACCTAGCCATGGTGATTCACAAAACCTGCAAGAAAGCTCAAATCAAACAGTCCAGGGAGGTTTTAAACAAGATTCTAAACACAATCCTATATCCGAAATCGATTTGTGATGTATCTATGATCGAATTTGACTCAAAAATTTTGAGACAAAAACGTGAACAACAGGATCTGTTTGTGTGCGTTCACACTAATGGTCCTCCTCCAGTTACGTCCAGAAAGCTTCCATAATTCGATTACCAGACTTGAGTCGGTCTCAAACTTCCTCTGTCCCCTCCCTTGGTTCACGACTGTTCTTGTTATTCCAATAAGGTTTTCGGCCTTTTCCCCTCCCTGGCGGTGTGAAATTGCTATGCTTTTATAGTGATTTCTCTAGGTCCAGAGTAATGACACAATCATTTTCACTTTGGAAAGATTTGATAGAGATTGAATTGTGTATTGGAACCGATATGTGAACTTATTTAACCGTGAAATATTGAGATATGATTTGATTTTGAAATTCTGGTTTTGGAAAGATTTTTGGGTAGTTATTTGATGGAGATTGGAAATTGATGATTAAGGTTGGACTTGATTTGTTATTTTTTTGTAATTTGGTTTACTTTTTGGGAAGATTAAAATGTAGATGCAATTTTGGATTTGAAAACCTGAAAAGATTTGGAACTAATTTTCCTGATAAAAAAACAAAATAAAAATTGTAACTATTCTAACTACACAACTAAGATTAATAACAATACTTATAAAACTAACGCTTAAAACGAAATAACATCTAATTTTTTTTGTTAATTTTTTTATAATATAAATAAAAGTAAAGTTAGTAAAGAAAAAATGTGAAAATATGAAAAATGTGGGGTTCGAACTCATGACCCCGTGCTCAAGTTTTTACCAACTGTGCTACGTCATTTATTTGAAATAAAATGGCATTTGCAAATATGTGAAGGCAAATTTTGGGGTATGACACATGGACGCGTCAAAAACCCTTCTTGGAGCTTCAATGTCGGAGTTCACCGTGGCGACTCATCCCCTCTTCGTGTAGAACTTCATCTTGAGGTGGACATTGGAAGGGACTGCGGTGAGTGTAACATCCCATAATTTCAGTTTATTAATTTAATTTGGATTTAAATTAAATAATTGGAATTTTAGTATTTTATTTGGATTTAATTGGAAAATGATGGAGTAAGAGCTATTGGTCTTATGGTGTAATGTTAGTAAAAGAGGGGTGCTAATTGGTTAGGCCTTTTACTAAGTTGTGGTTAATTTATTTTATTTTATTTTTCATAAAATAAGAAAAAGGAATCATTTGGGAGAAAAGAAGAACACGTGAAAAGAGAAAAAAAAGAGAAAGAGGCAAGAATGTGGAACCGGAAGGAGAGCATTCAAGAGATTCATCGAGGTAAGGGGGGACTCTTCCTTTTAGTATCTCTTATGTGATCTTAGGTAATAGGTAGATTGGTGTATGGTTTGATTCAATTAGACATTGGGGTTGTTAGGTTAGGTTGTTATAATTGGATTGAATTGATGATAATTGTGTGAACTATTTGGTTAATAATGCGTTTAAATGATGTTTTGTGGTGTATAATTGAATATATGATGATTGTATGCCTGTATGTGATGTCTGGAATCGTTTTTGGGTGAAAAGGGTGTGAAATCGCAGGGTATGTCGCAGACTTGGGGTTTGCTGAAATCGCAGGTCCGCTGAGCGGAGGGGGGTTCGTGAGCGGAGGTCCCAACGTAGTTTGCTTCTGTTGGACGTCGCTAGAGGTCCGCTGAGCGGATGTCTGAAGGATTCGCTTCTGCCTTGCTTCGCTGAGCGAACCTTGCTGAGTGTAAATTTTTCTAAAACTTTAAAATGACGTATCTTTTGATCCGTGTATCGTTTCTTAGTGCCTTTTTGGGCGATGTGCAAGTAATTAAATGTTTTATATGATGAATGATGAATATGGGTGGTGGCCGACTTTATTTCTTTAAAACTCGATTTATTTACTTGATGAGAATAGAACATTGTGTGCATATGAGATAGGTGTGACAATGTGTTTGATGTGATGATGAATTGGTTGTGATTGATATTGTGATTGTGATGAATGCATGGCTATTTGAATGATTTTGAAAGCATGTACATACTTATTTGGTGATGTGATGTTGACGTGAGTTGTTCATCGTGATTCGGTGATGTTTTAAGTATGTTATGTGTGTTTCATTCATTCATATGCATTTGATGATGGATCTCGTTGATGAGTGGATCGTTGGTGGCTAATTCCCATTGTGCGGAGATTAGTAAGCAGTCATCGTGTGCCCATGGGGGTGTGAGCGATGAGGTTAATCGTGTGCCCATGTGGGGTGTGAGCGATTAAAGGGCAGTATCGAGGAAAGAAGTCCTGTGAATGTGATTCACGAATTTTGGTACCACATGCATAGTGTCAGTTGTGTCATATGCATTTTGTCATAGCATGATTGTGTGGATTTCTGTGTTTTGTATCGTAATCTATTATTATGTGATTTGATGAATAATATATATGAATCTGAATGTGTATAATTGGGTGAACGGTATATTATGATGCTTGTTGCTTATGAATTGCATAATATTTACTAATTGAGAATGAGACTCACCCTTACATGTTGTCATTTTAAGATTGAGGAGTAGCGGCATTAGTGCTTGGTGAGGATGACTCGTAGAGTTTATTCGTTTATGTTGGGTCGTGTCGGTCATGCTCTGATCTTGTAACTCTGGGGAACGATAGTTATAGAGATTTATGAGAATTCTCTATTTTATTTGATGTTGGATTATATTTCCATTTGATTACGTTGATGATGTTTCTTATTCCGTAGTGATAAACATAATTGTGTTTTGTTAAATCGTTTCCTAATGAAGCATGACCTTGACCATGATTGGTTTATTTATTTTAAATAATTGTGGCACCCTTTGTCATACCCTAATTTTTGACCCCCCTGAGATGTCATATCTTTTAGACTTTTCATCAAAGACAAAATAGATACTCAGAGCAGTCACTTGTTCATTTGATACCTAGTCTAGGGTTTTCAGCCCCAGCAAGGACTAAAATCAGGGATCACATTTGGGAAACCCTAGAAAACTCCAGGGGATCACTCAAAGGCATCAATCATCTTCAAATAGCTCATATGACAATATCCATTGGGTATTACAACCCAATCCAAGGCCTACAGTCATCAATTTCATCTGGTCGACAATTAGGGTTTTTGACCTAATTCACCAAGACAGTTGACTTTTAATCAGGACATGGATCCAAAACTCAAAGCATGACTCAAGAGCTTCTATTCCCTCAATATAATCCATTCAAATCACTCATTTGAAGAGGAGATTTTGATTCATCACAAAAGTCCAAGAATTCACTTCATCTGAAAAAGTCAACTGCACAGGATCACCTTCGACTTTTTGGAAATTTTGGTCAACCATGACTTTTGAAGTTTTAAATCATCAATATATGATATTTGAAGTCATTTGATCAAGGAAAATCAAGAAAATCAATCAAGAATCAAAAGTCAAAAGTTTGACTTTTCATACTTAGAAATTTTTCTAAGTGTTTTCAAGTGGTTTTTGCCAAACTTTGGAAGGGATTTTCTCAAAATTTCACCTACAAACTGAAAAAAACTTCCAACATGAAAGTTGTAGATTTTAATCCAATAAACAACTTTGACACATATAATGTTTTGGCTAAAAATCAACCATTGAAGAGTTATGGAGCTTCAAAGTGGCTGCCTTCACAAAACATGCAAGAAAACCCTAGTTTTCTTCAAACTTTATGGGACTTTTTCACTAATTTCCCTAAAGAATTTGGGCAAACACCAAACTAATGAATCAAAGTACATATTAAGGGCTTTCCAAATTGTTCCCAACCTTCTCCAAGTTCATTTTGACTAAGAGATATGATTGATCAAAGTTAGGCACTTGAAGTGAAAATTATAGGTCATGTGCAATTTGAAACTTTGCAATTTTGTGCAAGTGACTTCTCTAAATGACGCTACCCGACCTCTAATACATCTGAAGACATGCCATACATCCAATTTCATCATTGCATAAGGATTAGAGAAGATTCCCAAAAACAAAGGCATGTGATTATGTAATGATTGCATTTTTGAATTTATGGCAAATGGTGAATCATCAAGGAATCTTGCTCTAAGCCAATTAGAACCCTCCTCTGCATCAGAAATGTTCCCTAAGATCATGCAAGATCAATGGTTGGGGAAGCTAGCCCGAAAATGCATCATTGCATTTGGGATATTTTCAAATTTTCTTCATGGCTAAGAAACCAAACTCACTTCACTAAGCAAGCTTGCTATGTTCAATTGCTCTGAACCATTTGCCTATAAATAGAGGGCTCTTTCTCATTCAGAAAACACACCAAAGCAACCATATTTCTTGCTTTCTCTTTCTCTTCTCATGCTTATGGTTTTTCAAAGTTCTTTGGCAAGAAGAATCGTTTTCTTCAAACCAGAGCTTCTCTTTGGAAAGTAAGCATTCTAACATCTCAAGGGGGCTCATTTGAGGTGATCCAAGCACCTGGATCACTTCTGTAGGAGGAGGAACACCATTGTTGCTCTCACTTTGGAGCTGTTGCAGTTGGAGGTCCATAGGGCAATTCAGAAGGTTTCCAACAAAGCCAAACATCCAGACACATTCCTTAGGTCATAGTGAAGCTGTTCAGATGGCTGCAGCTCATCTGTAACTCAAGATTCATCTCTCTTCATGTCCACTTGAAGCTCAAATCGAAGGTGTCGGGTAGAGCAATTCAGAAGGATTCAGGCCACAATAAACATCCAGTTAGCATCACTGAGTCCCAAGGAAGCTTTTAGGATCATTCACACAAGCCCAGAAGTTCCTCATCATCCTCACGACCTCCATTTTCAGAGGTAAGTTTTTGAACTCCACCTCTTTAATTTAAGTACTCTTTGTTGTGAATACAAGATCACACTCACAAAGATGTTTTTGATTCATGGCAAACTCAACAAGCATACAAGCAACAAGGTACAAGCAGAAGAACTCAAAGAAAAGCAAGCATTGGTCACTCATAACAGAGCAGGTCGACCTACTATGCATACAGGTCGACTCAACACAAGCAAAATAAGAGGAACTCAGAAAAACAGCAGTCAGGTCGACCTACTCCCAACACAGGTCGACCTAAAATGAAGAAATTTACATATCATTCTGCTAGGTCGACCTACACAACAACTAGGTCGACCTAATCTGAGGAAATGTCCCCAAAACGCATCTGAAGTGGATTCTGGTCGACCTACTTCTTTAACAGGTCGACCTAACTGGGAACAAATGACATCCAAAGGATATGCAGCTCTGTTAGGTCGACCTAAGCACCATAAGAGGTCGACCTATCTGATAAAAAATGCCAAAATTTCTGGTTTTCTCTGCTCCAACTGATAAGCTCTCATATATATTGTCCAAGGTTCAATTATTAGAAGAACACCAACGACTGAAAGATACACAAAGTCTTCTCATCTTCGTTCTTCATCATCTCCAACACAATTACACATAATCATTCTTGCGTTGAGGGTTAGTGATCGAGTTCGATAACGTCCATGGAACGGAATTGAAGATTCCTAGTGGGTGAAGATTTGTGGGGTTTTTGGTGAATAAAATCCGAGGGTTTTGTCCTCCAAGATAGGTGTTTCTTGGGGGTTTTTATCAAGAGGTTTCATCGAGGATCCATCTGAGTGTGAAGATTGAAGAACAAGGGTTCAAGGCAATTCAAGACACTGCAGAAAAGGGATCAAGTGAAGCTCTTGGATCACCTTGATCTGGCTCAAGATTAAGGGGGAAGAATATTCAAAGGATCGACAAATTCGGTTTATTGTTTATCGCTTTGTTTTCTTCTTTGTATAAACTGCTTTCAACATTAATGGAAGATTTCCCAATTTCAATTTGGAATTGGGGGCAGACGTAGTCGTAGCGAGGACGATCGACGAACTGCCTGAACAAATATTGTGTTCTTGTCGCTTTTATCTTTTCATTTACGTTATGTTCATATTTGGTCATAATTGCAAAGTTGATTAACGATTCAAGTGTTAAAATTGTGAATTAAGGTTCTGCATAAACATCACAATTCACCACATCTTGAATCATCATCAATTTGAACATTATCACAAAGTGTTTGTCTTTTTGCTTATTCCATTATTACTGCATTGCAAACCAAAGTTTGTCAATTTAGAAGTTAATTGATTTTCAGCTGTGAAACGTATTGATTCGATAACATATCACTTCATCGTTAATCTCAATTATCTTGTGGTTTTGTCACATATACGACCCTTGCAATAATGGTCCGGAATAGACGCAAGTCGATTCAGAACCGCTTTCGCTTTAGTTCGAAATAATTCCGAAAAACTCTGTGAGATCTATTCATCCCCCCTCTAGATCCTCAGGCCAGCGTCTAACAAGTGGCATCAAGAGCTCTGGTTTATTCCGTGCTACGTGAAACACTTATTGGAAAGATGGCTTCCGGACCTAAAGGGGCTCACAATAGAGCTCCAGTTTTCAATGGTGAAAACTATGGCTATTGGAAGGATTGTATGTGTGTCCACATCAATGCAATTGATAGGAACATCTGGACAGCTATTGTCAATGGTCCCTTTCAGATCACCATGACAAAACGGAGTGGTTGAACGTAAAAATCGGGTTCTAGAGGAGCTGGCAAGAATAATGCTGAATGAGGGTAATCTACCCAAGTATTTCTGGGCTGACGCGATTAGCACCGCATGTTATGTTTTGAATAGGATAATAATACGTCCTATACTGAACAAAACTCCCTATGAATTACTAAAAGGTAGAAAACCAAATGTATCTCATCTCCATGTATTCGGTTGCAAGTGTTTTGTCTTGATCAATGGTAAGGATAATCTTGGTAAATTCGATGCTAAAGCTGATGAGGGCATATTCCTTGGTTACTCACAATCTAGCAAAGCATATCGGGTATATAATAAGAGATTACTTATAGTAGAAGAGTCAGTACACGTGTCTTTTGATGAATCTTATACAAAATATGTCGAGAAAGGTCTTTCGTTTAATGGTGCAGGTCCATCCACTGAAGACATTGTCAAAGATAAGGAAGACCAGAATGAAAGTATTGTAAAGAAAAATGCTGAGAAAGAGAAAGATGAGTCTCATGATGAAAATGAAAAGGAAAGCATCTCAAAAAATGAAGAACTTCCTAAGGCCTGGACAAATATGAAAGACCATCCAATTGACAATATAATAGGAGACATCTCAAGGGGCGTTACAACACGCTCAAAGATAAGTAACTTCTGTCATCATTTTGCTTTTGTTTCACAAGTTGAGCCAAAAAACGCTAAGGATGCATTACTTGATGAGCATTGGCTAATGGCCATGCAAGAAGAATTAAACCAATTTAAACGGAATGATGTTTGGGACTTAGTCCCTCATCCGGGAGATCATCAAGTAATAGGCACTAGATGGGTTTTTCGTAACAAACTTGATGAAAACGACGTTATTACTAGAAACAAAGCTAGATTAGTTGCCCAAGGTTATAATCAAGAGGAAGGTATTGATTATGAAGAGACATACGCTCATGTAGCACGTCTCGAAGCTATTCGTCTCTTACTTGCTTATGCGTGTTCTAAAGACTTCAAACTATTCCAAATGGATGTTAAAAGTGCCTTTCTAAATGGCTATATAAATGAAGAAGTCTATGTTGCTCAGCCACCCGGCTTTGAGAATTACATGTATCCAACTTATGTTTATAAGCTGAAACGTGCTCTATACGGTCTTAAACAAGCCCCTCGGGCTTGGTACGAACGTTTGAGCAAATTTCTTCTTAGTCAAGGTTACTCTAGGGGTAAAGTTGACACTACTCTCTTTATTAAAAGAAAAGATAAAGATGTTCTCTTAGTCCATGTTTATGTAGATGATATTATATTTGGGTCGACTAATGCAAAACTTGTCAAAGATTTTTCTAAGCTTATGCAGAGTGAATTTGAGATGAGTCTCATGGGTGAGCTAAATTTCTTCCTTGGCCTACAAATCAAGCAACTCAGTCATGGAACGTTTGTGAGTCAAACTAAATACTGTACGGAGCTGCTCAAAAGATTTGGAATGAGTGAAGCGAAGGAAATTGACACACTTATGTCAACAAATACTAACCTAGACAAAGATGAGAAAGGTAAAGAGGTTGACGTGAAATCGTACCGAGGTATGATAGGTTCACTATTGTATCTTACTGCCTCAAGACCAGACATTATGTTTCTCTCGTTACTCTCCTCTTCTGTTTTTCTTGTATCTCTTTTGATGTTGTCAAAGGGGGAGATAGATGCTGAGTGTACGGGGGAGCTCAGCTGAGTGAGTAGATGCTGAGTGAACGGGGGAGCTTTTACCACTTATTGCCAAAGCTTCTACTACCGGTTTGCCATCATCAAAAAGGGGGAGTATGTGAATACAAGATCACACTCACAAAGATGTTTTTGATTCATGGCAAACTCAACAAGCATACAAGCAACAAGGTACAAGCAGAAGAACTCAAAGAAAAGCAAGCATTGGTCACTCATAACAGAGCAGGTCGACCTACTATGCATACAGGTCGACTCAACACGAGCAAAATAAGAGGAACTCAGAAAAGCAGCAGTCAGGTCGACCTACTCCCAACACAGGTCGACCTAAAATGAAGAAATTTACATATCATTCTGCTAGGTCGACCTACACAACAACTAGGTCGACCTAATCTCAGGAAATGTCCCCAAAACGCATCTGAAGTGGATTCTGGTCGACCTACTTCTTTAACAGGTCGACCTAACTGGGAACAAATGACATCCAAAGGATATGCAGCTCTGTTAGGTCGACCTAAGCACCACAAGAGGTCGACCTATCTGATCAAAAATGCCAAAATTTCTGGTTTTCTATGCTACAATTGATAAGCTCTCATATATATTGTCCAAGGTTCAATTATTAGAAGAACACCAACGACTGAAAGATACACAAAGTCTTCTCATCTTCGTTCTTCATCATCTCCAACACAA
Source organism: Vicia villosa (assembly GCF_029867415.1). Lineage (NCBI taxonomy): Eukaryota > Viridiplantae > Streptophyta > Magnoliopsida > Fabales > Fabaceae > Vicia > Vicia villosa. The sequence goes on along the minus strand of NW_026705289.1, from coordinate 718,231 downwards.
TTACACAATCATTCTTGCGTTGAGGGTTAGTGATCGAGTTCGATAACGTCCATGGAACGGAATTGAAGATTCCTAGTGGGTGAAGATTTGTGGGGTTTTTGGTGAATAAAATCTGTGGGTTTTGTCCTCCAAGATAGGTGTTTCTTGGGGGTTTTTATCAAGAGGTTTCATCGAGGATCCATCTGAGTGTGAAGATTGAAGAATAAGGGTTCAAGGCAATTCAAGACACTGCAGAAAAGGGATCAAGTGAAGCTCTTGGATCACCTTGATCTGGCTCAAGATTAAGGGGGAAGAAGATTCAAAGGATCGAAAAATTCAGTTTATTGTTTATCGCTTTGTTTTCTTCTTTGTATAAACTGCTTTCAACATTAATGGAAGATTTCCCAATTTCAATTTGGAATTGGGGGCAGACGTAGTCGTAGCGAGGACGATCGACGAACTGCCTGAACAAATATTGTGTTCTTGTCGCTTTTATCTTTTCATTTACGTTATGTTCATATTTGGTCATAATTGCAAAGTTGATTAACGATTCAAGTGTTAAAATTGTGAATTAAGGTTCTGCATAAACATCACAATTCACCACATCTTGAATCATCATCAATTTGAACATTATCACCAAGTGTTTGTCTTTTTGCTTATTCCATTATTACTGCATTGCAAACCAAAGTTTGTCAATTTAGAAGTTAATTGATTTTCAGCTGTGAAACGTATTGATTCGATAACATATCACTTCATCGTTAATCTCAATTATCTTGTGGTTTTGTCACATATACGACCCTTGCAATAACGGTCCGGAATAGACGCAAGTCGATTCAAAACCGCTTTCGCTTTAGTTCGAAATAATTCCAAAAAACTCTGTGAGATCTATTCACCCCCCTCTAGATCCTCAGGCCAGTGTCTAACATTTGTGATAAAGCTCGATACTATCTTGTTCAGCATCATCAGAGGATTAAAAACCCTCTATCATCATTCATTTATTCATCTTGTTTGTCATTTAATTTTAAATTTAGGGTTCATATATTCTTCATGTTTTCTGAGAAATTAAGTAGCTATAGTTAATATAAATGATTGTTAGTTACATATCTGGATTCGTGAGGAAATTTAGAGCAAGATTGATGTTTACATCATGCCATTTAGTTGAGAAACCAGAGAGTTAGGAATTTGAAAATCCTTGTGCTCGAGGAAGAAGATGACTATGGTGGCGCGCAAAATTCAAATCCATGGGCTAGGTTTATTTTATTTTGAATGGTATGCGTTTTATAAACAAATTCATCGTTTTCCCTAGTGGCCTCACATACGCCCTTAGTCTCCTCATGCCTCAAGTCTGGGGTTCGAATCCCCCTCGCCCCAGACTTTTTGATTCTTTTATTTTTCAATGATTTACCACTTGTTTTGAAATATAACCAAATGGGTGTGTGTTATAATCACCAAGCGCGCGTTGGCTCAGTGGTGTTGTTTTGACGATTAAGGTTTTCAAACAACAAAACCTTATATCTTTTCAATCATCATTCAACTGTTTTTTTCATAAACAGTAAATCATTTTCATTGGGCCTCTAATAGAGTGTAAGTCCCAACACCTTTTTCCCTGCTTAGTTTTTTTTCCAAAACTGTATTTACAAAATCTTCTTTCTGTTTTCAAAACATTCTTTTGGTATTTGAAGGGCATTATTCCCGGTGAAACTCTTCAGATACCTATGTGACCTTTGTCCATCTTCAGTTCTTCTGTTTTCAAAACCTTTAACTGTTTATAATAAATATACAACTGTTATCAACAAAACAACAAAAATTGCTGGTAAGGCTTTGTACATACTTCTTCAAAGGCCTCCACTCCATCCAGGTTAGGCTTTACATGCTTTCAATTTACAGTCTTTTATTTAAATTACTGTCAAATATAGATCTGTTTATATATTTGTTTAGAACTACGTTTGAGTGTAAACCCTAGGACAGTTAAACTATATATATATTATAGGAATATGGCCTAGGATTGAGAATGTCTTCCCGGTGAAGGCTCTTTCCTAATTAGAGATCTGTAGTTCAAACCCCCAAGATGAATTATTCCCGGTGAAACATCTTGGTAAAAGCCTTAGAACTCAAAATAGGACACATCCACCCAAAGAGGAATTATTCCCGGTGAAATCTCTTACCCATTTGCTTAGAGCCAAAATAAGTTCAAAACCACATAGCTTTCTCTTGTGCTATAACAAGGACCCTCGATGACCCTCGATTAGCCTCCTCTTGGGCTTTGTACAAGGACCCACAGGCTTCATAAAAGCATTTCCAGCTTCCTCTTGAGCTTTTATACAAGGACCCATCAGGTTTCTTATAAACATAGGAACAGGTCTTTAGTTACCTTTTAGCCTATCTTGGTGAGTTTCTTCCATTCTTTAAACCAGACTTTAAACAAGCTAAGTTTGTCTCAATTTTACATTGAGCACACCTTTTGGAATGAGAGACATGGACAGTCTTTGTCACCCTTATCTTCATCAATATTCCTTAGCAGAGTCTAGGATCCATGTTTTGCTTATCACCAGCAACAGTCAGCCTTAATCTTGGGCTTTAAATCAAGAAGTCTCCACTAGATAATCTTTCTGCCATTCATTTTAACAAAAACCCCTGGAAAGGGTTAGCCTCCAAATCATTCTTTCATTTTAACAAAAACCCCTGGAAAGGGTTAGCCTCCAAATCATTCTTTCATTTAAACAAAAACCCCTGGAAAGGGTTAGCCTCCAAAATCACTCCTTTAAAATCCAAAGATTTATTCCTTTAAGGGATAAATTCCCCAAAAGAGTCAAAAACCCCTGGAAAGGGTCAGCCTCCAAAAAAACATGATAAAAATTCAGTCTTTTAATAGTCAATTTCTCCAGATGAGTCAAAATCCCTGGAAAGGGTTAGCTTCCAAAAAAAACATAATAATAATTTAGTTTGTTAAAACCTCTAGCAGAATAAAACTCCCCCAGTGAGTCTTTCATTGTTTAGCCACAACCTTGGGCTTTGTACAAGGCAGATAAACCATATTTCCCTGTGTCAAAGATTCCTAATCTCTAGGATCTTTTCCCCATAGAGTCTTCCACACTCAGTTTCTTTAAAAGTCCGCCATAACTTAGGCTTTGTACAAGGCAGAAAATAATATTCCCCCTAGCTAGAGTAGCCACAACCTTGGGCTTCATACAAGGCACAAATTAATAACCATCCTCAGTAAGAGTCAGCCACAACCTTGGGCTTTGTACAAGGCACACATATAGAGTCATTCATAGTCTTAAAAAAATCAGTTAGCCACAACCTTGGGCTTTATACAAGGCACACAAATAGAGTTTCCCTAAATATAGTCAGCCACAATTCTGGGCTTTGTACAGAACACCAAATAAAATCCATCAAATAAAAACTCTCCAACTAGAGTCAGCCTCAATTCTGGGCTTTGTACAGAACACAAAAACTCTTTAGTTTAAATTCTCCCCAGTAGAGTTATCTTTCAATAAGTCAATAAAAACAATCAAAAGCCTCAAACTTGGGCCTCATTCAAGCCAGCTGAAAAATCAAATCTTTCAAACAGTAGATAGACATAGCTTATCTCTATAAAGAGATCTTTCTCCTATCTCACCACATTCAAACAAACATTTCAATTTCAATTTCAATTTCAATTTCAAACATTCTCCCATTTAGGACTCTGAAAGGCATGCTCTGAGGCAAACAAACCCAGACTTGTACACTTTCCCTAATTTGGATGAGAATCTTTCTTTCATTTAAGAGAACGCGACTGGCATACTTGCAAACATACAAGTAAGGTCCCTATCTTTATGAAATGAATTCAGCTTTTCTGTCACTTAAAAATGTTTGTGGTGGAATAGTAGAAATACCTCTCTATAAAGATGACTTCATGTCTCTTTACTGTAAACAAAGATTTAATTCAAAGCTTCAACCTTGAGCTTCAAGCAAGGCACAAAAATATTTAATTTCCCTAGTTAGTTCCCTGAACTACATTAAGCTCTGACTTCCACTAGGGATATGTAGGCATGAGGTTCACAAGGAATCTCAGCGAGCTAATAAAATACCAAAAATAGTCAGTTTGTTTGTCTGTCTGTCTGTCTTTTTAAATCAATTCAATTCCTTCTCCTAACACAAAGGAGAAACTTTCCCAATCATTAGCAATAAACACAATCACAATGACACAGAGAAGGTTCCCGTAGAGTACTACGGATATGTAGGGTGCTTAAACTCTTCCCTACGTATAACCGACCCCCCGAACTCCAGAATTTCTAGTCTAGGTGAAATCCCCATACTTAGCAAACTCATAGGGTTTAGTTGAGATTCCCATTTTTCAAAATTTTCTTTGCAATCAGGATGAACAAGGGCTACAGCACTTACCGGTTGAGAGGATGATCCAGATGCGATTTCCTTTCCCTTTCTTGATTTTGGAGGCATTCTTGCTGATGATTTGTGTGAGAGGGATGATTTTTGACAACCTTTGAGCTTGAGGAATTAGGGTTGGCCGTACACAATGATGTGAGAATGAGTGGGAATGGAAAGAGGAAAGATTGGTTATGTATGGGAATGGGTCGGGTCGACCAACAGACCCCATTTTGGGAATTTTTACAGCAATAGGTCGACCTAAATGAAGGCTGGGTCGACCTGACAGAAGCAGTGAGAAAAAGGATCGATTTAGGTCGACCTAAAATATGGGTAGGTCGACGTAACTGAGCATTTTTGGTTTCTGCTGAAAGTTTTCTTCTGTAGGTCGACTCAGATGCAAGGTAGGTCGACCTAAGTTGCTTCAAATGTTTGAAATGCCTTACGGATGTTACTATATGATGCATTTATGCTTAGTTACTTGCTTGTATGCCCAAAACATGATATGTTATGAATGGAGATGATAGACACATATATGTAATTGAGATATATGGATAAACATACATGAAGTCACTATAAGCATGTTAATTGATAGCATATTATAGTATCAATAAAATTTTTGGAAGTGAACAATAAACATGTTACCGCTTTCTCAATGTGTAGGTGTTTTGTCATCATTATGTGGGATCTTCTTGTCAATGTGCCACAATCCTAGGTTTGATGATGAATTTGTCTTGATAGAATGTTTCATGTCTTGGTTGCTTGATTTTGCGAAAAACTCATCTAGTATCGATTACTTGATGTTCTCCCGGATGTGGGACAGGGTCCCAAACATTATTCTGCTTAGAATAGGTTTAAATTTCCTTGCAATGCAATTTGCCAATTGCTCATCAAGTAATGCGCCCTTTGTGTTTTTCAGGTTAACTTGTATTTGTGATGTATCTTATACATTAGTGGTGGCCAGGTCACCTACATTTCCTTTGCCAAGTATAGTTCTTCGATTGTTGTCTTCATAGATGACATACCAAGAGTGATATGTCTTCCTTTATGTGTCTTGAGCATCAGCTATCAAGGGATCATCACCTTTCGGCGATGTCAAGATACTTTTCCTGCAAAATTAATTTAGAGTGGAAGGTCCCCAATCTTCATTGGGTCCTAGGTGGTGAGTACATAAATTGTTGCACTTAGGCAACCATTGAAATACTCCTTTAGGAACTAAAATCCTCCTAAATTTGCATTTTTCAATGGTATGACCCTTTTTGCACCAATAATGACAGGTAATATGATGAGAATATGCTGTTTTGCTAGTTGATACTTTTGGTACAAAAGTGTATTTACTATATAAAGGAGTATACGATCTTTTGAACTTATTTGGATCAACCGCAAAAGTCACTTTTGGTTGTAGAGCCTTGTCTAACTTGGCTTTTAGATCTCTTACTTCTTTTTGCCAAATGTGACATGTCTCACAACCAAACCATGATGTAGGATCTATTTCAACTTTATCCTTTTGAATGTCTAGCATAGATTATTTTAAAGCTTCCATATCCTTTTCGGTTTTCTCAATTTTTGATTCAAGATATGAAAATATTTTCTTATTTGAGGCCAAAAGTTTGAAAGCTTTAATTGCATCTCTATGTAATTTTTCAAAAGCAAGTTTTAGTTAAGAATGAGATACCTTATCTACGAGTTCAGGTTTAAGATGACTTACAGCTTTCTTTTTCTTGTGTTGATGAGCCATAAAACATAGGTTTGCTGATTTTTCTTCATCGCTTGATGAGCTTTCACTAGATGAATCACTTTCCCATGCTATGTAGGCTCTCTTAGATTTGTTATGACCTTTGCTTTGGTTCTTCTCTTTTTCCTTCTTAAGGTATGGACAATCCGGTTTGTAGTGACCGGCTTTCCCACAATTAAAGCAAGGGCCTTTGATTTTTCCTTTGTTGTTGTCATCTTGTTTGAACTTGTTTAATTGCTTTCTATAGTTGATCAAGCCTTTGTCAGAATGTTTTGCTCCATTTTTCTTTAGATATTTGTTGTATCTTCGCACAAACAGTCCCATTTCCTCATCATCGGAGTCTTCGTCATCACTTGTATCACTATCCTCTAGCTCTTGTCTTGAGGTCTTGGAGCTTGAAGCCTTTAGAGCTATTGACTTCTTCTCTACCTCTTTCTCCATGTTCTTTTCTTTCTTTGCCCTTTTCTCATGCATGTCAAGGCATTTAAGGTGTTGTTCATGTTCCTCTAGTTTACCAAAGAGAGTGGTAATGTCTAAGGTGTTTAGATCATTTGCTTCCTTTATTGCTATAACCTTGGGTTGCCATTCCCTGTTCAAGCATCTTAAGATTTTGTTAGTAGCAACTGCATTGGAAACAGGTCTATCAAGAGAATTTAACCGATTTTTCAGGTGAACGAATCTCTTCTGCATGTTTTCGATGGATTCACCATCTTCCATGTGGAACAGTTCGAACTCTTGAGTTAACGTATTGATCCTAGCTAGTTTGACATCATCCGTTCCCTCGTGGGCCACTTGCAATGTGTCCCACATAGCTTTAGCGGATCTACAATGGGAAACGCGATAGTATTCATCAACTCCTAGAGCTGAGATTAGAATGTTTCTCACTTTCCAATCGTATGCATATCTCTTTTCATCTTCAGCATCCCAAGTATTTTCTGGTTTTGGAACAACTGCACCAGCTGCATTTGTCATGGTGATCTGAAAGGGACCATTGACAATAGTTGTCCAGATGTTCCTATCAACTGCATTGATGTGGACACACATACAATCCTTCCAATAGCCATAGTTTTCACCGTTGAAAACTGGAGCTCTATTGTGAGCCCCTTTAGGTCCGGAAGCCATCTTTCCAATAAGTGTTTCACGTAGCACGGAATAAACCAGAGCTCTTGATGCCACTTGTTAGACGCTGGCCTGAGGATCTAGAGGGGGGGTGAATAGATCTCACAAAGTTTTTCGGAATTATTTCGAACTAAAGCGAAAGCGGTTCTGAATCGACTTGCGTCTATTCCGGACCGTTATTGCAAGGGTCGTATATGTGACAAAACCACAAGATAATTGAGATTAACGATGAAGTGATATGTTATCGAATCAATACGTTTCACAGCTGAAAATCAATTAACTTCTAAATTGACAAACTTTGGTTTGCAATGCAGTAATAATGGAATAAGCAAAAAGACAAACACTTGGTGATAATGTTCAAATTGATGATGATTCAAGATGTGGTGAATTGTGATGTTTATGCAGAACCTTAATTCACAATTTTAACACTTGAATCGTTAATCAACTTTGCAATTATGACCAAATATGAACAGAACGTAAATGAAAAGATAAAAGCGACAAGAACACGATATTTGTTCAGGCAGTTCGTCGATCGTCCTCGCTACGACTACGTCTGCCCCCAATTCTAAATTGAAATTGGGAAATCTTCCATTAATGTTGAAAGCAGTTTATACAAAGAAGAAAACAAAGCGATAAACAATAAACCGAATTTGTCGATCCTTTAAATCTTCTTCCCCCTTAATCTTGAGCCAGATCAAGGTGATCCAAGAGCTTCACTTGATCCCTTTTCTGCAGTGTCTTGAATTGCCTTGAACCCTTGTTCTTCAATCTTCACACTCAGATGGATCCTCGATGAAACCTCTTGATAAAAACCCCCAAGAAACACCTATCTTGGAGGACAAAACCCTCGGATTTTATTCACCAAAAACCCCACAAATCTTCACCCACTAGGAATCTTCAATTCCGTTCCATGGACGTTATCGAACTCGATCACTAACCCTCAACGCAAGAATGATTATGTGTAATTGTGTTGGAGATGATGAAGAACGGAGATGAGAAGACTTTGTGTATCTTTCAGTCATTGGTGTTCTTCTAATAATTGAACCTTGGACAATATATATGAGAGCTTATCAGTTGGAGCAGAGAAAACCAAAATTTTTGGCATTTTTGATCAGATAGGTCGACCTCTTGTGGTGCTTAGGTCGACCTAACAGAGCTGCATATCCTTTGGATGTCATTTGTTCCCAGTTAGGTCGACCTGTTAAAGAAGTAGGTCGACCAGAATCCACTTCAGATGCGTTTTGGGGACATATCCTCAGATTAGGTCGACCTAGTTGTTGTGTAGGTCGACCTAGCAGAATGATATGTAAATTTCTTCATTTTAGGTCGACCTGTGTTGGGAGTAGGTCGACCTGACTGCTTTTTTTCTGAGTTCCTTTTATTTTGCTTGTGTTGAGTCGACCTGTATGCATAGTAGGTCGACCTGCTCTATTATGAGTGACCAATGCTTGCTTTTCTTTGAGTTCTTCTGCTTGTACCTTGTTGCTTGTATGCTTGTTGAGTTTGCCATAAATCAAAAACATCTTTGTGAGTGTGATCTTGTATTCACATACTCCCCCTTTTTGATGATGGCAAACCGGTAGTAGAAGCTTTGGCAATAAGTGGTAAAAGCTCCCCCGTACACTCAGCATCTATTCACTCAGCTGAGCTCCCCCGTACACTCAGCATCTATCTCCCCCTTTGACAACATCAAAAGAGATACAAGAAAAACAGAAGAGGAGAGTAACGAGAGAAACATAGATAAAACGCTAGCATTCATAGTATAGTAGATAAAAGGTAGATAGTGATAGCATGAGAGCCAAATATGTTTAAAGGCATGGTGAGAAGATAGTGAGTTTGCATGGTGTTCCGGTTAGTATTGTGTCGGATAAAGACCCGAGGTTTACTTCTAAGTTCTGGACTGGATTGCAAGAAGCCTTAGGTACTAAGTTGAGGTTGAGTTCTACTTATCATCCGCAAACAGATGGTCAGACAGAGAGAACGATTCAATCGTTAGAGGATTTGTTGCGAGCATGTGTATTGGAAAAAGGTGGTGCTTGGGATAGTTATTTACCTTTGATTGAGTTTACCTACAACAATAGTTATCATTCGAGTATTGGTATGGCTCCGTTTGAAGCATTGTATGGTAGGAGATGTAGAACTCCGTTGTGTTGGTACGAATCTAGAGAGAATGCGGTGGTTGGACCGGAGATTGTGCAACAAACTACCGAAAAGATCAAAATGATTCAGGAGAAGATGAGAGCTTCTCAGAGTCGTCAGAAAAGTTACCATGACAAAAGAAGGAAGGATATTGAATTTAAGGAAGGAGATCATGTGTTCATGCGATTTACTCCGATGAATGGCATTGGAAGAGCCTTGAAGTCGAATAAGTTAACTCCGCGTTTCATTGGTCCATTTCAGATTACTAAGAAGATTGGGAAGGTTGCTTATCAAATTGCTTTACCGCCTGCACTCGCTAATTTGCATGATGTGTTCCATGTATCACAGTTGAGGAAATACATTACGGATCCGTCTCATGAGATCCAGGTAGATGATATACAGGTGCGAGATAATCTGACTGTAGAGACATTACCTATGAGGATTGAGGACCGTAAAGTGAAGCAGTTGCGAGGTAAAGATATAGCAACGGTGAAAGTGGTTTGGGGAGGACCAGCCGGTGGAAATGTTACATGGGAGTTAGAGAGCCAGATTAAGGACTCTTACCCGGAACTTTTCGTCTAAGGTATGTGTTCGAGGATGAAAACTCTTTTAGTGGGGGAGAGTTGTAACATCCCATAATTCCAGTTTATTAATTTAATTTGGATTTAAATTAAATAATTGGAATTTTAGTATTTTATTTGGATTTAATTGGAAAATGATGGAGTAAGAGCTATTGGGCTTATGGTGTGATGTTAGTAAAAGAGGGGTGCTAATTTAGGCCTTTTACTAAGTTGTGGTTAATTTATTTTATTTTATTTTTCATAAAATAAGAAAAAGGAATCATTTGGGAGAAAGGAAGAACACGTGAAAAGAGCAAGAGAAGATAAAGAGGCAAGAACGTGGAACCGAAAGGAGAGCATTCAAGAGATTCATCGAGGTAAGGGGGGACTCTTCCTTTTAGTATCTCTTATGTGACCTTAGGTAATAGGTAGATTGATGTATGGTTTGATTCAATTAGACATTGGGGTTGTTAGGTTAGGTTGTTATAATTGGATTGAATTGATGATAATTGTGTGAACTATTTGGTTAATAATGCGTTTAAATGATGTTTTGTGGTGTATAATTGAATATATGATGATTGTATGCATGTATGTGATGTCTGAAATCGTTTTTGGGTGAAAAGGGTGTGAAATCGCAGGGTCTGTCGCAGACTTGGGGTTTGCTGAAATCGCAGGTCCGCTGAGCGGAGAGGGGTCCGCTGAGCGGAGGTCCCAACGTAGTTTGCTTCTGTTGGACATCGCTAGAGGTCCGCTGAGCGGAGGTCTAAAGGATTCGCTTCTGCCTTGCTTCGCTGAGCAAACCTTGCTGAGTGTAAATTTTTCTAAAACTTTAAAATGACGTATCTTTTGATCCGTGTATCGTTTCTTAGTTCCGTTTTGGGTGTTGTGCAAGTAATTAAATGTTTTATATGATGAATGATGAATATGGGTGGTGTCCGACTTTATTTCTTTAAAACTCGATTTAATTACTTGATGAGAATTGAACATTGTGTGCATATGAGATAGGTGCGACAATGTGTTTGATGTGATGATGAATTGGCTGTGATTGATATTGTGATTGTGATGAATGCATGGCTATTTGCATGATGTTGAAAACATGTACATACTTATTCGGTGATGTGATGTTGAGGTGAGTTGTTCATCGCGATTCGGTGATGTTTTAAGTATGTTATGTGTGTTTCATTCATTCATATGCATTTGATGATGGATCCCGTTGATGAGTGGATCGTTGGTGGCTAATTCCCATTGTGCGGAGATTAGTAAGCAATCATCGTGTGCCCATGGGGGTGTGAGCGATGAGGTTAATCGTATGCCCATGTGGGGTGTGAGCGATTAAAGGGCAGTATCGAGGAAAGAAATCCTGTGAATGTGATTCACGAATTTTGGTACCACATGCATTGTGTCAGTTGTGTCATATGCATTTTGTCATAGCATGATTGTGTGGATTTCTGTGTTTTGTATTGTAATCTATTTTTGTGTGATTTGATGAATAATATATGTGAATCTGAATGTGTATAATTGGGTGAACGGTATATTATGATGCTTGTTGCTTATGAATTGCATAATATTTACTAATTGAGAATGAGACTCACCCTTACATGTTGTCATTTTCAGATTGAGGAGTAGCGACATTAGTGCTTGGTGAGGATGACTCGTAGAGTTTATCCGTTTATGTTGGGTCGTGTCAGTCATGCTCTGATCTTGTAACACTGGGGAACGATAGTTATAGAGATTTATGAGAATTCTCTATTTTATTTGGTGTTGGATTATATTTCCATTTGATTACGTCGATGATGTTTCTTATTCCGCTGTGATAAACATAATTGTGTTTTGTTAAATCGTTTCCTAATGAAGCATGACCTTGACCATGATTGGTTTTTTTATTTTAAATAATTGTGGCACCCTTGTGTTTATGTTTTTTTACTCTGCTATATTCATTTAAATTGCCGCGGGGTTTAGAAGGGTGTTACATTTAGCTCGGCCAGTGTTGGTTGGCCTATGATGCAGTTGTAAAGTGACGGGTAGTTGATGAACAAAACGCGAGCCTTGACTTGTCTCAATGCTTCTCCTTCCCCAAGAGTGACGATTAGTTCGAAGAAACCCTAAGGTTTGGTTGTGGTACCGTTGAAGCCTTGGAGGTCGGATCCCACGTAAGGAGTTAGATGGGAGTCGTCGAGCTGGAGTGTCTTGAACAGCTGGGAGTACATTATGTCGACTACCCTCGTCGACAAGGATTCGGCGCACGTCGAAGTTGACCATTCTTTCCCGAATGAGTAGGGGGATGTTAGCGTTGGGGGCACCTCTAGGCAGCTCCTCGAGGCAAGGTTGTTAAAATCTCGATTTAAAACCTAAACTCTATAGATTTTATGTTTCTAGCTCAGCATTTCCTGTTAAATCGCAGGTAAAAACCTTTTTATGTAAAATCATATTCCAGAATGATTTTAAGTGATTTAAATCTTTTTGAAATCGGTAAAATCGTGTAAAATCATGTAAAATCGTTGGACTTTACTCTTTGACCTGATTTTACTTTCTTTTTTTGGTCAAAATTTATAAATCACATTTTATATCTTGGCCCATAAAATTTTCTCTATAGATTTTTAATTGTAGTCACATTCATATCTTGGTTATAATATTAAAGAATCTTTAACATTTGGAGATGGATTTAATCAAGTCGAATATGAATGTTCTAATGAAATTGATGTTGCAGAAGGATTGAACTTTTGATTAAGTTAAAGAAGAAGGTGAAAAGATTTGGTTTTTTGAACTTTAAAAACTTATGAAACTATTGTTTTTTTTATATAGTCTTTGGGATGTTACATTTTATAATTTGGTGGACAGTTTATGTAGTTTGATACAAGTTTGTGAATATTACACTTTATTATTATAATATAGTATATTTTGCTTTATAATTAAGTTAAAATTTTAAATAATTGATGCATTTAGAATATTATATAAGTATATATATATATATATATATATATATATATATATATATATATATATATATATATATATATATATATATATATTATATATATATATATATATATGTTGTATATATAAATTTGATATAATTTTAATATGAGTTAAACTCTATGATTTTACATTTCGGTTTTACCTAGGTAAAATGAGTCAAGGTAAAAACTCCATTCTAACAACCTTGCCTCGAGATAAAAAGTGATCGACTCAGATTTCCCTTTGAACTTGCTGAGGGTAGGGCTTAAGTTTGAGTTGGCGCTGATTAACTCATCAAATTTCCTCTTCACTGAGCTGATGGTTAGCTGGCCGGTGTCGCCCCAGTTGGAGATGACCATTGCTGTGGGAAATTTCTTCCAGTGGCTGAATGCAGCAGTGAGTTCTTTTGAGGGAAGAAAATCTTCTGGTCGGGAGACGTAGAGAGCAACTTGGACCGGTCCTGGGTTAGGGTATTTTTCCTCCTCGTGGTTACTTCTGTCACGAGCTTCTCGCCGAGGAGCGTCGCTCTTCTTGGTGTATTTGAGAGACGCCCCTCTTTATTCAAAGTCTCGATTCCATCTTTAAGATGGACCCAATCTTCAGTGAGGTTCTAGTGACTTTTGAAATATTTTAACCTTTTAGATTTGTTGGCCCATGGTCGGGAAGTGTTCGACTTTGGGGTGCGTACGCTAGAGTACTTGAAATCGGTGCTTTTGCACTCAGCCAGGATACGCTCGAGGGAAGCGTTCATCGGTGTGTACTCGGTGAAGCGACCGGAGGATCCTCTTTGATCTTTTACTTCCCGGGACCTATCGTCCTTTATTTTTTCTCCTCCTCGACGAGAAGGAGGATTGTCATACCCCGAGCTCCGAGGTGTATCTTGGCTCCTCAACCCTCTCTTGGGTGATGACTTTTTTTCCTCGTAAGCGATGTAGGCTTGTTCTTTGAGGAGGAGAGTGTCCATGGAGTGGAATTTTTCGATCCCAATAGCTTTTTTGAAATTGCTGTCGGGATTCAGTCCTTGGTCGAGAAGGTACTTCTTCATCTGGTCGGCCTTCTAGACTTGAATGGCTTCCTTGTTGAACCTGTCGAGGTATGCTCTGAGGGGTTCATTGGCTCCCTGGACGATGGCCTCTAGAGACGCTTTGGAGTTTGGATGTTGTCGGGAGGCGGTGAAGTGATTGGAAAACCGACTTTTCAGCTCCGCCCATGAATGAATGGAGTTGGCCGAGAGGTTTCTGTACCATGTCATGGCGCCTTTCGTAAGGGTCATTGGGAAAATGCGGCACTTGGTCGATCATCGTACCACGTGATAATCCATTGCGGCTTCGATGCTGAGGATATGTTCGTCCAGGTCGATGGTCCCGTCATAGGAATCTAGCATCGGAGGTTTCTCCATTCCTATGGGGAGTCGAACCCTTCTGATCTCCTCGGACAATGGGCTGTAGAAGTCATCTTCGTTGCTGTGTTCAGGTGAGAGGGAGTATCCTCTTTGGGGGCTGCGGCGGCGCTGAGGGGGGCTTTGCAGCCGCTTTTCTCCCAGGACTTTCTTCTTCGGAATCAGAGAGGGGCGTCTCTTCCCAGGGGGAGTTAGTTCTCGATTCTTCTTGGGAATTTTTCTCTCCAGAACTGGGCCGCGAGTTCGTGGCCTTGAGGAGGGACTTTCAGAGTCTTGTCGTCCTCAACTTGAGGACGAAGTGTCCTTTCGCTGAGGAGAGGGCGTGTATGATCTGTATCGATGGGATCTCCTCGAGGACGACTGGGAGCGAGAGAGAGAGAGAGCGTGACCGGTGACGTCTCTGTGGGGGAGAGCATGATCATTTCATTTTCTCCAGCATGGTGATTCTTTGATTCTATTGGTACAAGAGACAGTTGGTTTGATTGATGGCTGTGAGTAGGAGGGTCGTTGTCAGGTCGGCGTTCTCGGGAACAGGGACATCTACGTGTGTTAGAATATAATTTAGTTCTACATATTTGAAAGAGTGTTGATGATAAAAAACACATAAAATAGATAAGAACAAATATGCACTCTAATCCTATGTTTTACTTTGCAGAAGTTCTGATGCGGGTAACAATGATTTCTTAAAACAGAAGAATGCACTGAGAGAAGCTTATAAGAAGATGCTCTGAACTATGATCTCTCAGAAGTAGAAGGTAAAATTTAGAGAGGTTTACAAGAATTAGAGTATCTAAACCTTGAAGGAAGTTTATAAGAACAAGAAGTTTCGAAGATTCTGAAGGAAGTCTACAAGAAAAAGAAGTTCTGAAGACAAACCTGATAATTCTCAAGTTCTGAATAAGACTGATTCATAAGCGCTTCATGCACCAACGCTGAACAGTACTCTGATGAACAGTTCTGTTACAAGAATTAAATGCAAGATCTTTTCTTAAACGGTTGGAAATTATATTCGAGAGACAAAATCTTCTCTTATGGAAACAAAATTAATTTTGCAATTCATCAAGTTTCCAGATCAAGAAAGCGTGTCTTCAACCGGATAAAAATGCTCTCCTATATAAACAAGTATTTGTTAAAGAATGTGAACAACTCTCACGCACACTGAAAGCAAAAGGCTAAAAACGTTATTCATAATTCTCTTACTGCGTGTGTAATTTGAATACTAGTGTATACATCACGGTAGTGATACAACTTATTAGAAGCACTTTTGTAAACACATAAGATTAAGTTTTGATTGTTATTGTTGTACCCTGAGCAAACCGGGTTGTGGTTTGAATCTCGAGAAGACGTTGACGGTGGTCATCATGAAAGTTTGTAATCGAGTTTGATTAGTAGATTAAGACCTCGTAAGAGAGAGGAAGAATCACCTTAACAGGGTGGACTGGAGTAGTTTGAGTTCAAACGATCCAGGATAACCAAACATGTCATTAAGTTTTTATTTAATTAAAAACCCAATCCTGCTGACCAACCAACACCTCAAACGATTGATGATTTCGACATAGTAATTGACAATTCCGTGCTAATAAATCCTCTCAACAATACACTCTCCACTCAACCAAAACTTGCTCAAGTTCTACTTGATATTGAACATTTTGAACCATCTCTTGATGCTCCCCTAACAGAAAATCTAAATAAATTCTCTGAACAAATATCTGACCCCCTAACTCATGTCCCTGACATTGACCTTCCCCTCAATAATGTCCAACCTCTACATATAATTCAACAACCTTCTAAACCAATCTCTATTTCAGATATTCCCTCTCCATATCAATAAACTCCACCAAACTCTCCCATCATTATTTCTGACACTCCTTCTCCACCCCCTCAAAACCATCAGAAGATCATCTAAAAACCATAATTGACCTAGAAACATAGGACAAACCTGTCTCATCTTCTTAGAAAATAGAAACTCCCAAACCAAAACCAAAACAGTCAAAATCAGATGTTGGTAAATCTATAATGATTTTTGAGACTGAAATATATGGATGGATTAAGTCTCTGAAGCAAGCTTGCATGGATAATCTGAATCCAGCTGCTTCCGATTTCCTCTGGACCCAATTCAGAAAGTGGTTCAATGCCGAATCACTAAAGATGAAGGAACTGAGTTATCACATTGCCCAATAAAACTTCTGTGATCATCTGATGGCATTCAAGGATCAAGTTCTGAGTCTCTGGGAAAGGAAACTGGTTCTTCAACTGGATAACCAACCCTGGATGGAGCCACAAGAAACAGCAAACAAAGAAAAATCTCCTGAACCTCAACCTATGGTGGTGTTTGAAGATAACGACAAGTCTATTGAGACTTATTGTGAGAAAAAGGCAGATATTGTTGTTTCTAAGCCTCCCAATTCATCTTCTGACATCGCTACATCCTCCTTGGTTCTTAAAACTCTGGATGAGTTGAAGAAAGAAAATGAAGCTGTCAGGGAAAGGCTAGACAAGAAGGATGACACAAATAAGGAAATCAAAGGCCTGTTGAGCAAGCAAGAAGAATCAAGAAAAGAGATTAAAAATCTTCTGAGTGTCTTGTTCACAAGACTTCCACCTGATCCTTCATCTTAGTTTATTTTTTTCCTTTGTGTTTTTTTATTTTGTTTGTTTTTCGTTTGTCTTTTTAACTACTTTAACATATGTATGAATGACCTTTTTTGTTACTAAGTTTTTTTCTGCCTCTCTTTATTTTATGTTCTTTTCTATTATTAACAAAAAGGGGGAGAAACGTAAAATATTTTGAAATCATAACAATTCACCAAGACTAAACCTCAAACATTCTAACTTAATAAAATGTCTTAAATTTTTTATTAAGAACAGGAATATTTAAAGCCAGCAGAAAATTCTGAAGAAATCGGTAAAGCAAAATCAACAGATGAGAACTTCCTCATAAAGAATCCTAACAAGGAAGTAATTTAAAATATGTAAGTTTCTTACTCAGGGGGAGTTTTCCTATATTGTTCTTAATTTTAGTTTCAAAATAAATGAGTTTTTGTCATCATCAAAAAGGGGGAGATTGTTAGAACATAGTTTGGTTCAACATCTTCGAACGAGTTTTGATGATAACAAACGCATAAATTTAGATAATAATAAATATGCACTCTAATCCTATGTTTTAATTTGCAGAAGTTCTGAAGAGGGTAAAAGTGATTTCTCAAAAGCAGAAGACTGCATTGAGAGAAGCTTATAAAAAGAAGATGTTCTAAACTATGATCTCTTAGAAGCAGAAGGTTACATTAAGAGAGATTTACATGAATAAGGATATCTAAACCTTGAAGGAATTTTATAAGAACAAGAGGTTCTGAAGATTCTGAAGGAAGTCTACAAGAACAAGAAGTTCTGAAGACCCACCAGATAATTTTCAAGTTCTGAATAACACTGATTCATAAGAGGTTCATGCACCAACGCTGAACAATACTCTGATGAACAGTTCCGTTACAAGAATTAAATGCAAGATATTTTTTTAAACGGCTGGAAATTATATTCAAGAGACAGAATCTTCTCTTAGGGAAACAAAATTAATTTTACAATTCATCAAGTTTCCAAATCAAGAAAGCGTGTCTTCCAAGGGATCAAAATGCTCTCCCATATAAACAAGTATTTGTTGAAGAATCTGAATAACTCTCACGCACGCTGAAAGCAAAAGGCTAAAAAAAATATTCATAATTCTCTTACTACTTATGTAATTTGAATACTAGTGTATACATCACGGTAGTGATACATCTTATTAGAAGCACTTTTGTAAGCACATAAGATTAAGTTTTGATTGGTATTTTTGTACCTTGATAAAACCAGGTTGTGGTTTGAATCTCGAGAAGACGTTGTCGGTTGTCATCGTGAAAGTTTGTAATCGAGTTTGATTAGTGGATTAAGACCTCGTAAGAGAGAGGCAAAGTCATCTTAACAGGGTGGACTGGAGTAGTTTGAGTTCACACAACAAGGATAACCAAACGTGTCATTATGATTTTATTTTATTAAAAACCCAATCCAACCCCCCTTATTGTGTTTTTCGATCCTTCAACGTGGTCGTAGTTATCTTCCTGCTGGTTATCAAGCCAACGAGAGGCTTGCGTGGAGGATGAAGCCGGTTGTTCATCCTTTGAGTCGACCTCGTAGCGCTTGGGCTAAACATGCCCATTAGCTGTGGGATTTTGTTGTTGCTGACCATGATGACCGGAAGTTAATTTCTAAGTTGCTTTGATCTTTGTTTGGAAAGATGGGGAAGCAAAGGTTCCCACAGACGGTGCCACTGATTGTTCCTGATCAAAAGGATCGTTAAGGTCGGCAATGTGGTAGACTTCTGTGAACTAGGGGGTGTACCTACAAGGTACTCCGATGCCAAAGTTCTAGATCAAAGAGAGCAAGTAAAGAAGAGATATGTTAAGGTGAATAATGAATACCTGACCCTATAGTAAAAGAGGGTATTTATAGCCCCCGGCGTTGGGCCAAGATTTCTTAATTAGACCAAATCCATTAGAGGCCCACATGCTAGGAAATTGCCAGAATCCTACGTAGAAGGGCTGAGTCAGCAAAAGCCTCATATTCTGGATATTTGGAGCGTAGGGTTCAGAGCGAGCTGCCCGAATCCGTCGCTAGTGGGTTTGAACACGTACTCTTTCGCACGCACGTGGGATTGATGTTCATAACGACTAGTGTGTGCGCTTATTGGGCCTGGAGCAAGACTGGGCCTGTTCGGCCACAACTTATGGATTGGGCCCGTTCAGTCCGACCATAGGTGTTGGGCCTGCTCGGCCCAGACCAGAACAATATTTATATGTATATATAAACCCTATTTCAATACTTCTCTGTCATTCCTTCTTTCACCTAAAGTGTCACACACACAAACAAATTGGTATCCAGAGTTACGGTTAGGTTTTTGATCTTATTTTAAAGAATCACACGTCAGTGATCCTGTTTTTGGGATCATGGATAGTTAATTAATTATTGTAGAGATGAATGGTACCAATGGAATTCCGATTTCTCTTCCAATTTTTTACGGTAAAAATTAGATCTGATGGAGAAAATAGATGCAATCATTTATTCGGTTTTCATGAAACCCTATAAGTCGTCAATAATGGCGTCCTTGTGCCTATTGACAATGAAACCAATGCTTAGAGAGCCATTCACAAAGGTGCAAAGAAAAAAGATTGCAAGGTTGCGTATTGTATCCAGTCGGCGATAGATGCGGCGACTTTTAATTGGATTTCTTATGTTGAATCAAAGAAGGAGACATGGGATATACTTGTGAAATAAAAATGTCAAGTTGCAGACACTACGAATGAAGTGTGAATTATCATAGATGGGAAAAGAAGAAAATATTGCAGGTTTTATGTCGAAGGTGCAAAATCTTTTTCATCTAATGAAAGGCTATGGTGAAACCCTTATCAAAAATATGATAGTTTAAAAGGTAATACATATGATAATCTCTCACTTTGATCATATTAATGTAGTTATTCAAGAGTCCAACAATCTTGAAACCATACAACTAGAATATTTGGTTGGTTCGTTGGAGGCTCATGTGTTACGGATTGTCGAGAAGAAAAGGGTTCAAGATTCAAACAAGCTTTGCAGGCCCAGACATGGAAGAAGCATGGTGGTTCCAATCAGTTCAAAGTAAAATGAGACAAGACTCAAAGCAAGAAGTCTTGGTCTAATCCTCAAGAGCATAAGATTGATGATATGGCTCCTGAATCCTCGAAAAGAGGATAAAGAAACTCCTATCAGAAACACAAAGAGAAAAAAAGTAAGCATTACTATAACTTTGAAAAATGGGGTCATTTGGCCAATAATTATTGATACAGGAAAGACAAGGGAGCGACAAAAGGCAAGGATGAAGGAGAAAACCTTGCACGCTAAGATTCAAATGTTTTTGAAGATATGGTGGTTATGGATGCATTTGTAGATGACCATGTCGACTCCAAGATCTGGTTCCTTGACACAGGCTGCTTGAATAACATGATAGGTAGAAAAACGTTGTTGGTAGATTTCAACGAGTCGAATAAGAGTAAGGTCAAACTTGATGATAATAGCTCTTTGCAAGTAGAAGGTACTACCAATATAGTTATTCAAAGGAGCAATGAAGAAAAAGCTATGATCAAAGATGTACTCTATGTACTTGGAATTAAGTGCAACATACTAAGTATTGGACAACTGGTCAAAAAAGGCTTCTCAAAGGTTATGAAAGACGGAGCCTTGGAACTGCCCGACACCCAAAATAGTCTGGTCTTAAAATCTCCTCCGTCGAAGAATAGGATACTTAATGTAACACTTCATTTCCCCATCGTAAATTAAATAAATATTCAGAATAATTAAAAATATCAATCAAAGTCAAATGGGATGCTATATCTTAACCATCATACAAATTTCTCAGATATTTAAACAAAGATACATAACACATTAGTTGGGATGAATCGATACACCATTAACTATATTGTTCAAAGTTTAATTTATTAGCGCAACGGAAATAATTCATGCATAGTATTCGTCATCTTTGAAACAACTTAAAGGAAATACCAACATCGCAATAATATAACAGAGAATTCACAATCTTCTCAAAACTTCCCAAAAATAATCATGAACAAAGAATTGCAAAAACAAGTCTTCATCCCCCGAAGTTACGTAATCGAGCAAAACCCGACTCGATCTACGCAATACTAGGCGTCGCTCCATACCTCAGCTACTCTAATCCTTGTCTCCTGCGTGTTATCCGCGTAGAGGTGTTGCACCCCAAAATTTACCCTCTTTATTTGAGCTATAAGTTATCAAAGACGTTAATTTCGTCATTCGAAAAGGGAAGAAAAATAATAAAGAGTTTTCATGGTTTTAAGGAAATGTGACGCAGAGATTGGTTAATACGGTGATAATGCGAAGAAATTCCTAATTCTTATCTGGAAGGTGATATAAGCTTGGTTCCCGCGTAGCTGTGACTGTTTCAACGTTCCTTACAACTTTCGTGTTTGGCTTAGAAACCAATTTTTTGAGGAAGGTGGTCGAATTAGCAAATTACTTGAGCTTTCACAGTGAAAAATGGTGTTGAATGTAGGTTTTCGGGCCTTAGCAAATTCATATCTCATGATCCGTCCAGCGGATTCATTCAAAATTTTAACTGAAGCTCCGTGCCATTATTCTCGAGATTTCATATGTTCGGACCGTCGACAAATTATGCACAGAAAATTCCCATCATTTTACAGAACGTTGTGATTTCATAACTTCTTTGATTTTTAACGTATGAAGTCCATTGTGGCGGCATTCTCTAGAAAATTTCGTTATCTTCGATTCATCGTCACACATGCTTGTTCAAATTTCGAGACGAAGATGGAGTTTTATCGAGTTCTTTGAAAGGTACTCACAAAATTCTGCACAATCGCGCCAGATGAATCTGCATTTCTCGTCATTCAAACGCGCGCAATTTCTTCATCACTTATCGGATCGTGACGATTCTCGCGGATATGGGTCATAAATTTAGTCATCTTCGAGTTGACGTTGGTCCTGTTTCCGAATTTCGCACCGAGCCACATTTCCTCAAAAACGAGCCAAAAAGAGATAATTGAGGGCGTTTTTGACATTTCACCATTCACACTATATAAGTCATTTTCCCTCCTTTTCTCTTATAACTTCAATTCACCAAATTTCTGAAAAACACTTTCTCTCAATTCTCTCTAAATTTTCTTGGATCAAAACTACAAAAACTCACAAAAACTTCATCAATCATCATCAATTCAAGATCAAATCTCACCTCTCGGATTTCATTCGTGTTCGTGTCGTGTTCGCGTTCGTGTTCATCCGATCTCATTCTCTTCGTTTGATCCGGTAAATTCACTATAAATCTTGCTAGATCATTGATTTTGTTGCTTAATTCGACATTGATCATGATGATTTTTGATTTTGGATAATGAATCTACGATAATTGATGATGATGATTGCTTGTTGATTGAATGATTCGTGTTGATCTTGATTATTTGATTGAATTCAAGATTTACCGGTGAATTGTTGTTGATGATACATGCATGTTGCTTATGATCCAAGAAATTGCATGCTAAGTGTTTGATAATTTGAGTGTGTGAAGTGTTTGTGCTTAATTTGGAGTTTTAGCATGAGATGATGAGTTGTTGATTGATGATACATGACTATTGTGCTTAATTGAATAAATTTGAGTTTTGGTGATGAGTTAATCTTGATGTTGTGTTCATAATGCCTATGCTCTAGTTTTTGCGTGATAAGTGTTTGTTGAAATGCTTAATTGAGATCTTTGAGTGGGAATTCGCGGAGCCTTGTTGTTATTGAGCCTTAATTGTTGTTATTTGTTGATAATGATCAAGTCCGGAATTAGTTGAAATCTCTTTATCACTTGCACCATACTCGCATTTTGGTTGCTTTTGCGAGAATGTTGTTTTTTGGCTGTTTGTGCTGAGTGGGTATGCTCAGGCCGACCCTGTAGGTCGACTCATGCACCTTGTAGGTCGACTCATGAGTTCTTCAAGTCGACGCATAGCCTTCTTGCCTGTCTCGGGTTTGCTCAAGTCGACCCTTAGGTCGATGCACAGTTTCTTACAGGTTGACGCATGATTCTTTCAGGTCGACGCATAGGATTTTTGGCCCGTCTCGGGTTTTCTCAGGCCGACCCTTTAGGTCGACGCATGCCCTGTTTAGGTCGGTGCATTAGCTATGTTTTTTGCTTGTTTTACTTCCTAACTTCTATCTTTCATTTCTTCTTGCTCGTAACTCCGATTTGCATGTTCTTTATATCGTTGGAAAGCTTGTGAAACGTGTTATCTCATGAGATGATTAGTATTGATTAATTTTAGGTTATTCATGTTTGTTTTATCTTTGACATTTGTTTTCCATTTCATGTTTACGTTAATTGTTCATTTTCTCTTAGCTTATAATGCAATAACGCAATTCCGATTGCGGTGTTTGTTATCTCTAACCTGTGTGCTAGTGTGCAAGGAATTTGGAAAGTTACCGAGCGACGCTTAGCTCATTTGTGTTCCGCTTTATTTGCGGGACACAATCTCATTCCCTCATTTCGTGCTCTCATCTTGGAGACACATCTCTTTTACTTTATACCTGTTTGTTTGGATTGCTTGTTCCTCTTGCAGCTCGCTTGCGCAATCTTTAGTTTTCTTGTCTATTTTGCTGCAGTTTACGAATCATAGTCCATTTGGTATTGATCTCGTTTCATTTTATCTTTTTCTCGCACTTTATCGCTTTCTTCATCCTTAACATGAGAAGTAGGGTAGGCATTCATCTGGCAAATCCCTCGAAAGAGGCTCTGTTTTTGTTGGTGTGTTTATATTTGTGCTTTGCGGCAGGGAGTCACAGTGTAATAAGACCTATAAAGGCACTCCGTTAAGTCCTCGTGAAAGGCATGCGGAAAGGGTTAGCAATCAACCCCCGCCCAGTCTCATCGAGTCTGTTCAGTAAGCGCATGCTACGCATTGCATGCTTCTGAACTAGCACAAGATCCTGTTATCGAGTATGTTAGGTAAATGGTCCATGCAATCGGACCCCCTCATTTCCTATCGCTCACATTGACCGACATTGATGCTCGGTGTGCGTACGCACCGTTTTCATTTTAGATCTGTGACGGCTTGGTTGTTGAGAGGGATTTGCTCGCTTTGTCTATGGCTCGATCATTTTGCGCGAGGTCTAATGCTTGGGTGACTCGGATGATCCGCTCCTCTTGGCTATGGCGGGACCGCTTTTCTACTACTTGGCCTGCGCTAGTAGGTGTTTGCTTTACAAGCGGAGCTCTTTTGTGTGATATTCTTGTTTGCATTTCGCTTTCTCCCCGTAGGTTGCTAGCTTAGTTTATACTTGTACCCTTTGTATGATAACATAGGTAGCAAGCTTTCCCCGTTAGATTAGGGTTTCCTCATGCATCTTTCAAAACACAAACCAAACTCTTTGATTCTCTTTTCTTAAGAGCTTGGTATTTCCGCTCCATTCCTAGCATAAGTCTCCAAAGGTCGAGCAGCGGAGTGCGAATATAACTCTTTCACCTAAAAATACACAAAACAAACAGAAATTAGTTAGCCGAGCTACAGTACCTCTGATTCCTCAAAAAGGATACGTAGGAAGCGGGGTAGGGCTTGTGCGAGTATGACTCTTTCTTTTCCCTACATTTTGCATGCATTATAGTTCAGTTTAAGCGTATATTTGTTACACATCCATAGTTTTAGACATAAGCGTGGATACCATCGAGTACGATGGGCACGTGGGGTGCTAATACCTTCCCCTCGCGTAACCGAATTTCTTACCCTCTTCTTTAGTCGTGAGACCATTGTTTTGTTTTATGGTTTGCAAGCATTCCCTTTCTTTTCAGGATAAATATGTTAGTGGCGACTCTGTTAATTTTGGCGGTAGCGAAAACAGGCGACTCTGCTGGGGACGTCTCGACCTATTGCGGGTCTGAACTTAGCGAGTCGATTCTAGTGCTTGTGTGTTTATCTTTGGGTGTTTTACTGCTTTGCATATTTACCTGTCTGCATTGCATTCTATCTGCGCTTTTACTTTTCTGCATCATATTCTGGTCTGTCTGGATTGCTATCTGTGGGTAGGTGTTTCAAGAGGTAAAAGACCCAATACACAGGTCATGAGTGATACCATAGGAACTAGGACTAGAGTGGCCGTGACGGACAAAAGGCGTATGCCTGATTGATCTGATCACGTATCCACGGGCAGAGCCTTGTGGAATTAGGCAATATCGTATGATAGCTCCTACATTCGATCCTTTGTTGGCTTTTTGACCTACCCTGGCCTAGATTTACCCGTGAGTGAGGCGGGAATCAGTCATTGCTTAACAGGTACATTGATGGTGACTTCGGTTCTTGTTCGAGGGTTACCGTGGTTCTTGTTCGGTGGTAACTATGGTTCTTTTTCGAGGGTTACTGTGGTTCTTGTTCGAGGGTTACCGTGGTTCTTGTTCGAGTGGTTACCGTATTTCTTGTTCGAGTGGTTTCATTTATATGATGGTGACCATGGTTCGGATTCTATTGATTATGTCCCGTGATCTACGAGGTGTTCCAAAATTGTGCTGAACTGTTGAGCCTGGGTCGTGTAACTTTGAGGAAATACAGACATGTCCGGTGGGAGACATCCAAAGTCCCACAACCTTGCATCATTGCATATTTACTTTTCCAAAAAATGATGCACAAACAAAATAATAATAACAAGCATTTGCATGTCATGTCTTTCAAGGCCACTCAAGATTTCATTCAAGCTAAAAGGTGGACATCTCCGCCAATACCGTCAAAGAGTGTATAAGACACACCAGTGCTTACAAGATTTTGGTTATTGATGTCTCTGGGTTGATAAGTTTGAGTTCTCGTCTGAAAGGGGAGGTTCTCCGTGATTTCAATCATGATTATGGCAACTTGCTTTCCATCCTTAACACATCTTTTGATCTGATGGCCTTGATCATTGTCTTTCAGTTCTACGACCCACAGTTGAGGTGTTTCACATTCCAAGATTATCAACTGGTTCCAACACTTGAGGAATACTCTAATATCCTCAACATCCAAATTACTGATGATGATGTGCCTTTTGTTCGGGTTCCTAAGGTTGTAAGGTTTGAAAAGATAGCCGAAGCTCTTCATTTGGGTATAAAAGAAGTGGAAAGAAATTGGACGTCATCTGGTGCTATTCCTGGTTTCTATCTTTGTTTTCTGATTAGTAAGGCTGAGGAGGTGGCTAAGAAAGAGCGTTGGGATGATCTTGGTCGATTGCTTGCTATTATGATTTACGGCATTGTGTTGTTCCCATCACTGGAGAACTTTGTGAGCTTGTCGGCTATCTGTGTCTTCATGAACAAAAAAGCTGTGCCAACATTGCTTGCGGAAACCTATTTTGCTATCCACTCTAGAAATGGGAAGGGAGGATATGTTGGAGGTTTTTGTCACTCGTTTTATCGATGGTTTATGTTGCATTTGCCAGTAAAAGGGCCATTTGTACTCAAGAAGAGTTCTCTTCGGTGGTCGGACAGGCTTGTTTACCTAACCTCTTATGACGTCAGGTGGAATTATTGGGTGGGGAAGGTTTGGAACATCATCACCAGTTGCGGTCAATATTCTAATGTTCCTCTCATAGGAACCAGAGGTTGTATTAGTTATAATCCCACACTCGCCTACCGCCAATTGGGATACGCAATGGAAGGGTCTCGGAAAGATGTAGAAGCGTTTGAATTAGTGTATTTTGCCGATGGTAAAAATCCTATGGAGCTAGAGAAGATAGCGTCTGCTTGGACTAAAGTTCACAGGAGAGATCAAATTACTCTAAGAAAGAAGGTTCCTATTGCTATGGGTCCTTATATGGATTGGGTCAAGCCAAGAGCCAAAGATTTGTTGTTGCCCTTTGTAAAGTCGGATCCATTGTACGAACAACCTCCTGTCATCTTGTCTGATACAGTTTTTGCTGAGCTCTACACTCAAGCCAAGGCGGATAACATCAAACTTCAAGCGAAGGATAGAGAGGTTGACTTGGAGAATTATTTTCGAGATCAAGAAAAGGCGGATTTGGCTCGTAAGCTCAAGCAAGCGGAAGGTGAAGGTTCAAGCATGGCACGAGCCCAAAGATGTTCTTATGAACTAATGGAGAGAAAGTTGTACCAAAAGCAACAAGAATGTTTGAAGTTACAAAAGTCCGAAAGCAGTGGCAAAAGAAAGATGCGAGACTTGGAAAAGCAGTTAGTGGAAGAAAAGGCCAAGTCAGCTCGACTTGAGGAAGAGCTTGCAAGACTCCGAACCCAACGGAGATGACTATGCTGTTGCCAGTTTGCCTTGATCCAATTGAGTATTTATGAATTGTTGTTGTTTTGATTTACTGACCACCTCCACGATTGTTGGAAGGGGTTGTATTTTTCCATATTGAACCTCATGTGTATGTTTTGTGAAGCATTTGCTTTGTTGCTAGGTTACGCGCCGTTTATTTGTATGAACTCCTTAATTTGCTTGTGTTGAATGAAATACGATTCGAGGTTTCTCCAGATATCTTGTTGTGTTGTTCGTATTATATGATGGTATTTTGTATCATGTTGATGTGTCCTATCTGAAAGTGAGATGAACTCTTGGATACTTGAAACCTGACACACATTTCATGCATATCATGCATATATCATACATTTTCATGCATTTGCAGGTTTGGAGATCATCTATCTTATATCTTGCTGTTTTATTATGAGAAGGTTTTCGACGACGACAATTCATTCATATCCGAATCGAAGCAACCAACAAAGACAGATGGAGCAGATACAAGAGCAGATGGCTGAGATGCGAGCTTAGTTAACAAAACAGATGAATGCATAGATGACACAGTTTATGGAGGTGTTGGCTAACGTCACCAAAGGTCAGGAGGATTTGCGAGTTCTCGTCGAGAATTCTAGGAGGACTGAAAATGATGGACAACAGTTTGGGTTATTTAATGATGTGTCGGGCCGGATTGATGATCATCATGATGAGAATGAGTTCAGGTGCCCTTCTTATGTGCCTTATAATCCTTTCAACCAGAATCAGGGGTTCCCTCCACCACCCCCGTCTCGTCTTTTGAGAGGAAATCAAAATCATGGTAATCAAGACCTCGAATTTGATAATGGGGATCAACTTTCTAGACATGGTGTGGAGAGTGTGCACGGTAAGGTTGAGAAGTTTCGTCTGATTGAGGAGCGTCTGAGGGCTGTTGAAGGAAAAGAAGTTTTGGGCATGGATATCAATGACTTGGGGTTAGTTCCTGGTGTGAGGATTCCAGTGAAATTCAAAGTTCCATTCTTTGACAAGTACAACAGAGCGACTTGCCCTATGACTCATGTTAAGGCGTATTATCGGAAGATGTCAGTGTACTATGAAGATGAGGGCTTTTTAATGCACTTCTTCCAAGACAATTTGGCGGGAGCTTCTTTGGAGTGGTATGTGTAACTCAAGCGCACTCATATCCATTCCTGGAGAGATCTTGTCGAGGCTTTTATTAAGCACTATCAGTAGAATGTTGACATGGCATCCAATAGGACTCAATTGCAGAGTTTGGTTCAGGGTTCCAAAGAATCTTTCAAGGAGTATGCTAAAAAATTGCGTGAACTAGCTGCGAGAGTTCAGCCACCAATGACTGAGCGTGAGATGGTTGATATGTTCACAAGTACTTTCTCTGGACTCTACTACTTGGCTTGTAGTTCTTCAGCGAATTTTTCAGAAATGGTGAGATATGGTGAGCGTGTTGAAATGGGCCTAAAGATGGGGAAAATTCAGTTGGGAGTCTCTGCTAATACTTCTAGTGGTAAGAAACAAGCTGAGGGCTATTCCAGAAGGAACGAAGGAACTGTGGATGCCATATACGGAAGATAGGGTCAAGGGAGAATTAATCCACAGGTTAATGCTGTTACTATTCCTGTG
Organism: Vicia villosa; assembly: GCF_029867415.1. Classification (NCBI taxonomy): domain Eukaryota; kingdom Viridiplantae; phylum Streptophyta; class Magnoliopsida; order Fabales; family Fabaceae; genus Vicia; species Vicia villosa. Next base: position 689,554 of record NW_026705289.1, on the reverse strand, counting down.
CCGCTGCAACAACAACAACATCAGCAGGGACAACGCTCTAACAACAATCGCTACCCTCCCTGGACTAGGCCTCATAGAAATTTTGATGCAATCCCTATGACATATTCCCAACTTCAGCAACATCTGCTCAAGATTGAGAAGATTACTTTGAGGGATGGTCCGAACGCTCCGGATACACAGTCTCCCAACTACAATGCAAATACGCGTTGTACTTTCCATTCTGGTGCTGCAGGGCACGATACCGAAAGATGCGTTGCTTTGAAAAATAAGGTGCAGGACCTATTGGATCAGAATGTGATATAGTTCACACCCACACTGAACATTGTCAACAATCCCATGCCTGCCCACAGAGGAGGTGCAGGGGTGAACGCTATTGAGGACAAAGTAATAAGTGTTGTATCTGATGTGGGCCGTTTGACTTTTCCTCTTATGTCTGTGAAACAACATCTGGTTAACAGCGGCATCTTCCCGGGCTGTGGTGTTGATTGTAAGAATTGCAAGAATCAACCTGAGGGCTGTACTGATTTGAAGGGTATGGTTCAGAAACTGATGGATGAAGGTCCTCTCCAGTTCTATAGAAGGACAGGAAACGTGAGGGTCACAAATGAGGAAGTGGTGGTAATTGACAATCCATATGATCCTGTGGCTCCTATCAGTATTCAGGTGCCTGTTCAGTTACCTATTGTCATTCCTTATGCAGAGCAGCCAGTGGCATTGATGATTACTGTTCCTGGGCCGATTCCTTATGAAAGTGAGAGGGCTATTTTTTTTGAGACCGCAGTTGTAAATGCTGATAATTTCTCCGGTACTGGTAGAATCACTCGTAGTGGTAGGGTGTTCTCCCCTCAGTCAATACAAAACGATGCAGACGCTTTGGCTAGGGCCAAAGGAAAACAAGTGGTGATTGATGGCCAGAATTCTCCGATTCATAATGGGGCATCCGATAATGTTGTATCTTCCAAAGATGTGGAGGAGTTATTGAGAATCATCAAGAAGTCTGACTATAAGGTTGTTGATCAGTTGGGTCAGACTCAATCAAAGATCTCCATCCTGCATTTATTGATGTGTTCAGAAGTTCATCGGGATGCTTTACTGAGAATTTTGAACAATGCTTATATGCTGTAAGAGATATCCGTGAATCAGTAAGAAGCGGTGGCCAAAAATATTTCAGCTGGAAATGACTTGGGGTTTATTGATCATGATCTCCTTCCCGAGGGGAGAAACCACAACAAAGCGTTGCATATTTCTATGGAGTGTAAGGGGACGAATTTGTCCCGTGTTTTGGTTGATACCGATTCGTCCTTGAATGTGCTTCCCAAATCGGCCCTCATGAGAATTGACTATGCTGGTGTTGAGTTGAGGCCTAGTAAGTTGGTGGTACGTGCTTTTGATGGTTCAAGGATATCCGTGTTTGGAGAAGTAGATATGCCAATCCAAGTTGGTCCTCAGATCTTCACCACGACTTTTTATGTGATGGATATTCAACCTCCTTATTGTTGCTTGTTGGGACGACCCTGGATTCACAAAGCTAGCGCTGTGACATCCACTCTCCATCAGAAGTTGAAGTATCCAGTCGATGGTAAAGTGGTGATAGTTTATGGTGAGGAGGACTACATTGTGAGTCACCTATCTTCTTTCCGAAATGTGGAGATCGAGGGTGAAATACACGAGACGTGATTCCAAGCGTTCAAGGCCGTAAATGTTATGAAAACCTATCTTTGTGAGGTAAAGAAGCCGGAAACGCCAATGTCTTTGTTGAAAGATGCGCAAGAGATTGTTGAGACTGGAATGGTTGCAGGCTGGGGCAGATGATTGATGTGCGCCCCAAACTCAATAAGAATGGTCTTGGTTTCAGCCCGGGTGGGCAACACTTTGCATCTCCAATGTCAGGTTTCACTCCAGTCAAGTTTGTGAGTTGTGGAGTCATTCCAGATGGTCAGGTTAGTGCCATTGTCAATGCTGAAGAGGTAGATAGTGATTGTGATTTTGATAGCTGGATTCGTCCAAGTGCACCTGGGGAGATGCCTCACAATTGGACAATTGAAGATGTCATTCAAGTCACACAGGCTCGGGATTAAATTTCTTGTTTTTCCTTTTCTTATCATGCAATAATTCCTACGCTCTGCCCAAGGCATAGTGAATCATTTGTAGGGCCATGGAGTTTGCATTTTCAAAGTTAATCAAAATAAAAGGACGCTTTTGCATTCAAATGTTTTGTTCTTTGTCTTTCTCTTAACCTTTTTTCCTTTAATTGGCAATGTTTTTGCACACACTTGCACATAGTTCAATAAAAATAAAAACTAAAATAAAACATCAATCATGCAGATGTTCCACCACCACAGATTCCATTGTTAACGGTCCCGCTATTGCTCGTTATGATTTTGACAATCCGATCTACCAAGCCGAGGAGGAAGCTTATGAAGACTGTGATCTTCCTGATGAGTTGGCTAGATTGTTGAAATGGGAAGAGAAAGCGATTCAGCCGCATCAGGAGGCAATCGAGATGGTGAACGTTGGCACTAAAGAGCAAGTCAGAGAAGTCAAGATAGGGGCTGCGCTTGAGAACAATGTGAAGCCAAGGCTTATTTCTATGTTGAAAGAGTATGCAGACATCTTCGCTTGGTCGTATTAGGATATGCCAGGTCTTGATACAGATATTGTGGTACACCGTCTACCTCTCAAGAAAGATAGTCCTCCTGTCAAGCAGAAGTTGCGAAGGACTCGCCCTGATATGTCTGAGAAGATTAAGAAAGAGGTTGAGAACCAGTTTGATGATGGCTTCTTGCAAGTTGTGAATTACCCGCCGTGGGTCGCGAACATTGTTCCTGTGCCTAAGAAGGACGGAAAAGTCAGGATGTGTGTTGATTACAGGGATCTGAATAGGGCGAGTCCGAAAGATGATTTCCCTCTTCCCCACATTGATGTGCTGGTGGATAGTACGACTCCTTTTAAGGTGTTTTCCTTCATGGATGGCTTCTCTGGTTACAATCAGATCAAGATGGCACCTGAAAACATGGAGAAAACCACGTTTATCACACCGTGGGGAACTTTCTGCTATAAAGTCATTCCTTTTGGGTTGAAAAATGCAGGGGCAACGTATCAGCGCGCCATGGTGACTCTTTTTCACGACATGATCCACAAAGAGATTGAGGTATACATCGGTGACATGATTGCAAAGTCTAACACTGAAGAAAATCACTTGGTTCACTTGCAGAAGTTGTTTGAAAGGCTTCAGGAATTCAGACGGAGGTTTGTCGCACGCTCGCGAAAATGAACAACAGAGTCGCCACTAACATATCTATCCTAAAAGGAAAGGAACGCCGACAAACCTAAGATGAACAAGAACGTGGTCTTTCGACCAGAGGTAGGGTACGGGAGTCGGTTACACAAGGGGAAGGTACTAGCACCCCTCACGCCCATCGTACTCGATGGTATCCACCTATGTTTGTTGCTATCTAAAGGGTGTGTTAACTAAAGCTTAATTGCTAAGGGAATGCATGTAAATGAAAGAAGAGAAACAAGGGAAAAAAAGGTTTTTAAATAGTTGTGCTCGCTTAGGCCCCGCGACCTAATGCCTACGTAACCTTTTCAGGAATCAGAGCGCCGTAGTTCGGCTCTTTAGTTTTTGTTTGTTTTTGTGTTTTTTAGTGGAACAGTTACATTCGCACTTCGCTGCTCGACCTCTGGTGTCTTTAGCTGGGACTGGAGCGGAAATAACGTGTCCGATTAGGAGAAAGAATGCCCTGAAGGCAAGAGAGAAGAGAGAGATTTGTCGAGCGTTTCGGGTACACCCCTTAAACAAGGGAGACTCGAATTACTCTTGTTGGTGTTTTTTTATGATTGAAAACTTCCACTCAAGTGATCCCCTTAAACAAGAGAGACGAGAGTTTCCATTCCCTTTTTATTAGTCTGACCTTTATTAAGCATTTTTTAGGTGTTTTCTTGGTATCTTTTAAGGGAAATTAAATCAAGTATTTGTTAAGTGTTTTAAAGTTGAAAAGGAGAAGAAATGGGAAAGTAGCCTAATATGAATTAACTAGCCTAATGTTAAAATGAGAATTTCTAGATCCTAATGTTGTCATGGTTTCTACCTAAAGTTAGGATTAAAGGAACATGGAAATTAAAGTCACAATTATAAGTAAAGGCTTGAGAATAAAACAATGATACAAAGTTACACATAAGCATGAAGTAACAAGTCAAAATATAGTACAAAAATGAAGTAAAATACTACTATTTTTATGTTGATTTTTATGAGAGAAATGGAATTACAAGTCAAGTAAAAAGACTAAAACTAATATTTTTTATGTATAATTTCTATATCAAAATACACTATGATCCAAAATAATTAACAAGAAAAGGAGACATCTTTTATTGGTTTTTTACTACTAAAAAACTAATTCTAAAAGAATATAAATGGGCCCAGGGGGCGTAAAATTGAATTATGGGTGCAAAAAGCCATGGGGCGCAGGGCCCAAAGAGAAATAGCCCAGAGTGATTATTGTTACTGATAGCCAAAAAAATTATGGGCACAGAGGGGGTGTGATAGTGAATTCGTGGCCCAATGTATGAGAACTTGATCCAGATTATTAGTGATTCAAATATATCAAATTACACTTGCTAATTCCAATTATTCAACTAATCAAGATTAAACTCACATAATTTTAATTAATTATAAGGTTAATTAAAAAGAATATCAAGGGGAAGCCAGGGATAATACACGTGACGTTTCAGATTCATGTTCTAACACCTTCTCTCTCTCTAATCTTCACGAAACAAAATGGTGGCCGGAAATCGCTTCCGCCGTACCGGAGGAGGCGGAGCTTGAGGTTTCACCCAATAAGACCTCGATCCCCGCTCTCCTTCTCACTCTGATCAACAATCCACCCTTAAATTTGTCCGATTCTTTCTCCATTCCTCTAAATCTAAGCAAATAGAAAAACCTAGGTTTAACTAAAAACTCAATTGGATGTTAATGGTGAGGAATCCAAGATCGAGACCATAGGGTTATGAATGGGAAGGCTCGTTCTGTATCGTGGCATGAAGAAAAGTAGCAAAAAGTGGCATAAAGATGAAGTTCGAATGGTTTACTTGGTACGCGTGAGAAAAAGAGAATACCTGAGGGGAGGCTCCAGTTACTTGGCAAAATAAACGCGATCTTCAGGTAATTTCTCGATTGCGTACTTCTACTTCTCGTTCTTTCCTCTTCTTCTTCTTCTTCTTCTTCTTCTTCTATTCTTCTATTTCTGAATTTTTGCGTGTGTTATCATTGTACAGTGATGATTATTGATGGTGCATTGATGTTGTTGCAGAGAGATTTTGAGAACAGAGTTGAGGTTGAAGAGATGATTCTCTTGTGGTGAGGTCGAGGAAGATTCGAAGATGATGAAATTGAAGCGTGGAGATGAAGGAGATTGAAATGAAATTGGAGAGTTGCAGAGGTGAGGAGTATGGTTGAGTGATGATTGAAGAGGTGGAGAAGCTTGAAGTCGTGAATGATATCATGTAGCAAGAATTTGAGAGAAAGTGGTGCAGAATGTGAAGTTTGAAACTGAGAAAAAATGGTGGATGGTGCGTGAACCTTGTATCATACATAAAGAAGAATGGACCAATTCTTGGTGCCAAACCCGGAATTTCGTTGACAACATAAGCCTAAGAAAGCTCTAATCCAGATTCCAGGGTCCTTGATCCTTCAGCGAAATGCATGGTATGTATACTGACTTAATGGAAAGATGCATATGAAATGGAAAGCATAAGCCAATTGGGAATAAAATTAGGTGAGCAAATTTTGGGGTGCAACAAGGTTGAATCCAAACAAGTGCACTTTTGGAGTGCGATCTGGAAAGTTATTGGGCTTTGTTGTTAGCGGAAGAGGTATTGAGGTTGATCCTGCAAAAATAAAAGCTATACAAGAGATGCCTGAGCCGAGAACAAAAAAAAAGGTTCATGGCTTCTTAGGGAGGTTGAACTACATTGCTAAATTCATCTCTCATATTACAGCCACTTGTGAACCAATATTCAAATTGTTAAGAAATGATCAGACGGCCAGGTGGAATAATGATTGTCAAAAAGCATTTGAAAAAGTGAAAGATTATCTGCAGGAACCTCCGATACTAATGCCTCCGGTTCCAGGATGGCCTTTGATTATGTACCTCACAGTTCTTGAAAATTCAATGGGATGTGTGTTGGGTCAACATGACGAGTCTGGCCGAAAAGAGCATGCAATATACTACCTTAGCAAAAAGTTTACCGACTGTGAATCCCGATACTCACTGCTCGAGAAAACTTGTTGTGCTTTGGTGTGGGCTGCTTGCCGGTTGAGGCAGTATATGTTGGTTCACAGCACCTTATTGATTTCCAAGATGGATCCTATCAAATATGTCTTTGAGAAGCCCGCTCTCTCCGGAAAAGTAGCCAGGTGGCAAATGATTTTGACTGAATATGATATCGAGTATACTACCCAGAAAGCCATCAAAGGTTGTGTGTTGGCAGACTATCTTCCGCATCAGCCGGTTGAAGACTATGAACCGATGAAGTTTGAATTCCTCAATGAGGATGTTTTGTACATCAGAGATTGTAACATTCCCGTTCCAGAGGAAGGACCCGAATCAGGATCGCGATGGACGCTCGTGTTCGATGGTGCCTCTAATGCACTCGGGAATGGTGTTGGAGTTGTAATTACTTCTCCTTCAGGTTTTCATATTCCGTTTACGGCCAGAATCTGTTTTGATTGCACTAATAACATGGCTGAATATGAAGCTTGCATCTATCGTATTGAAGCTGCGATCGACTTGCAAATCAAGTACTTAAAAGTTTATGGGGATTCCAATCTTGTCATTAGCCAGATCAATGGGGATTGGGAAACTCGCCATCATAATTTGATTCCGTATAGGGAGCATGTGATGATACTTATTATGTATTTCGATGAGATCACATTTGAGCATATTTCCAGATAGGAGAATAATCTTGCTGATGCTCTCGCTACTTTGGCTTCCATGTTCAAAGTGAAATGGGCTAATGAAGCGCCTAACATCACTATAAACAGGTTGGATAAGCCAGCATTATGCTTTGAGGCTGACGTCGAATTGGATGGTAATCCCTGGTATCATGATATCAAGAAGTTCCTCGAAACTCAAGAGTTTCCTCCCGAAGCGTCGGTGACTGATAAGAAGTTTTTAAGAAGGTTCGCAACTAAGTTTTACCTCAACGGTGGGGTGTTGTACAAGAGGCATCATGACGGTGTGTTGCTCTGATGCGTTGTGAAAGAAGAAGCTTCAAAAATCATCGAAGAGATGCACGAAGGCGAGTTTGGTACCCATTCTAGTGCGCATACGATGGCTAAGAAGATCTTGAGGGCTGGTTACTATTGGTCCACTATGGAAACTAATTGCCATAACCATGTCAGAATTTGTCACAAGTGTCAAATCTATGCTGACAAAGTGCACGTGCCGCCTGTGCCTTTGAATATCTTAACTTCTCCGTGGCCTTTTGCAATGTGGGGCATTGAGATGATTGGATAGGTTAAGCCTACTTCTTCCAATAGACATCGCTTCATTTTGGTTGCCATTGATTACTTCACCAAATGGGTTGAAGCCACGTCTTATGCAAATGTCACCAAGCAAGTGATTACTCGCTTTATCAAGCACAACATAATTTGTCGTTATGAGATTTCTGAGAAGATCATTACTGATAATGGATCAAATCTCAATAATAAGATGATGAAGGAGCTTTGCGAGTCTTTCAAGATTAAGCATCACAATTCCTCTCGGTATCATCCAAAGATGAATGGCGTTGTCGAAGCGGCCAATAAGAACATCAAGAAGATTGTGCAGAAGACGGTAGTGACCTACCGAGATTGGTACGAAATGCTACCTTTCGCCTTGCATGGATATCGCACCTATGTGCGTACGTCGACTAGGGAAACTCCTTTCTCACTGGTTTACGGCACGGAAGCAGTATTACGTGTTGAAGTTGAGATCCCTTCCCTGAGGTTCATGAAAGACGTAGAGCTTGACGATTCAGAATGGGTACAGAATCGGATGGATCAATTAAACCTCATTGACGAGAAGCATTTAGCAGCTATTGGTCATGGTCAGGGCTACCAAAAGAAGATGAGAAAAGCTTTTGACAAGCGGGTGCGACCCCAAAGCTACAAACCAGGCAATCTGGTACTCAAAAGAATCATCCTTCCGCAAGGCGACCCGCGAGGCAAGTGGAATCCGACGTATGAAGGCCCCTTTGTTGTGCAGAAAGTGTTCTCTGGAGGTGCCATGATGCTTGCAACAATGGATGGCGAGAACTTTCCGCATCCTGTGAATGCAGATGTAGTCGAAAAATACTTTGCATAGACCTGATAAAAAAAAGAGGAAAAAAAGAGAAGGAAAAGAAAATGAATCAGGAAAAAGAATGAAAAAGAAACAAATATACCCGCTAAGTTGAAAACCCGAAAGGGCAGCTTAGGCAAAAAAAGACAAAAGCGAACGACTACATCTCACATGCCACCTTGGCAATCACTCTTCATACATGTTTGAAGTGCTTAGGGCTCCCGACTGAGGGATAAGCAAGACTCCGTGTTCTTGAGTTTGCATCATTGGCAGCTCAAATCCCTAAAGCATTCACAAACTTCAGTCGTTGTGTTTAGGGCTCCCGACCGAGGGATAATCAAGACTCCATGTTCTTGAGTTTGCATCATTGGCAGCTCAAATCCCTAAAGCGTTTGCAAACCCCAATCGGGTCCACACGCTCTGTTGTGTTACATCAACCGGTCATTAAATCGGGCAGTGATCAATCCTAATAAGTACGGTCTTCCAAAGCAAGGAGATGAGAGCGTCAAGGTTATAAAAGTGATAGTGGGTCTAGACCAATGGATATCTGTTTCACATTTCCATTTCTTATTGTATTCAATAATGTGCAGTTACCTCTTACTAGGAATTGCTTCCTAAATGTGGTCGCCCTTCTTTGGGAATTGTTCATATCAATTAATAAAGTTCTTTTCATCTCAAAAGCTGTTTTCTTTTACTGTTTTGTTTGCATAAAACGTCCTGAGTTTGTGTTAACTTTGCATATGAAAACTGCATTGCTTTTATAGTACAAGATTAGAAATGATAAAACCTTTGAATTTACTTCAAAGTTTGTGTAACTAGGATGGTAGGCAAAGATGTCATGCTATATCCTGGGGCATTTTCATCTGTTTATCTCGTAGGTACATCCTTTCAAGTACACCATGCCAGCGTGTTGGCGGATCTAGCCAAGTGAGAGATTCTCATTCCCCAGCTGAGTTTATTCAGACGAGGTTTTCTTTGTTCCAAGATTCTCATCTCCTCAGCAAAGCACATCTCAATGCAATCCCCGTGCTTTAGAAGCCTCATTCCCCGGTGGAATGTCTTCTCCCTAGTTGAATCATGTAGAATGGTATCTGATTCCCTAAAAAGCGCTTAATGAGGTTCCTTGCCCAAATTCCTCATTTTCCCCAGTAAAGTATTTCTCTCCCCAACAGATTGACTTGTTTTCCCCAGGAGAGTCAAATTATTCCCCAATGGAGTTGTCTTACATGAGGTTCTTATGCCATATTCCTTATCCCCAGCGAATTTATTATCTCCTCAGTGGATCGTTATGAAGAAGTATTTATCATCCCCACCGAGTCTTTCCTCAACAGAGATTCATATGCATCCTCAGCAAAATCTATTTTCGTCAAGGATTTCCCCAGCGGAATGCGTCCTGCACAAGCAAGTTGGTCACTCCCCGTCAGGGTTGTCCCCATGACTTGCCCTTATCTCCACATCCCTAGAGTATCGAAAATTTTCTTCTCCAGTGAAGTTTCCAGGGTATTCCCCAAGTAGACAATTGGGATGTTCATATCCCCTAAGCAGGGTTTATTCCCCAACCAGAGTTCGCGTCTAGATTTGATCGTCTTTAGCAGATTTCTGATCCATCTTTGCCAGCTCGCAATGGTGACCCTTGGTCACTCATCTTATCCTCCCCGCAAAGTTCCGTACTCTCTTCAGGACTTCTTCATCAACTCAGTGCTCCTCCGTTGTTTCCCTAAGCAACGTTCGAATCATGCATCATTCGCATTGCATTCTCTAAGCGTATAGCATCTTCCTTCTCGGGAACGTTATTCCATAAACATTCATACATGCATCATGCATAAATCATATCATATATGTTTCTTTCTGCAGGAAATTTATCCAGATTCAAATGCTCCCTAGAGGGCAATGTTTGCCTAGTCAATACAGGCGCTTATCCTGATGTTTCAAATTAGAAGAGGATTGTTCTACTTATTTTCTGACACAGCTCAGATCAGTTCAAAGACATTCCTATTCCCGATGCCCCCAGATCGGTGGAAGATATTTGTTCTTATCCTGATATTCAGTTCAGTTTTGAAGGAACCGCCTCCGGATCTCTGTCGATCTTCTGAAGGAGCAAGCCCTCTGATACATCAGATCAGTTGGAAATATCTACTCCATGACGATTTAGTTCGTTCAGAAGAAGAACTCGTATGCCCAGTCCTGATGCCTAACTATCAGTTGAAGATGTTTTCTTTACCCGGCATACACAATTCAGAAGAGATATCTGTTCCTATCCTAATATTCAGATTTAGATAAGTTGAAGGAACCGCCTCCGGATCTATGTCGATCTTCCAAAGGAGCAAGCCACTGATATCATCAGATCAGATGGAGATTTCTACCTGATCAACTTTGTCTTTCAGATGAAGATTGCCCTACTTATTTTCTAGCATCATGTCCAGATCAGTTTAAATGCATTCTTTCCCCGGCGAACACAGTTCGGAAGAGATACCGTTCCTATCTTGATTTCCAGTTTAGTTTTGAAGGAGCCACCTCTGGATCCCTATGGTCTTACAAAGGAGCTAGCCGCTAATTCCTAGATTAGTAGGAATATCTACCTGATGATTTAATTTCATCAGAAGAGATGTATGCTCCGATTCCCAGATCATGATTCATAGATCAGAGATGCGTATTACCCGTTGATGTCTGAATCAACCGATGTATCTCCCTCGATTCCTAGATCGACCTAAGACATCTGTCCTGATGCAAGTTCAGAGACATTTGCCACGTCTGATGCTCAGATCAGCCGAGATGTTCCTTCTCTTGATAACCAGATCATTTGAAGTGTTTCCCCTGCCTGTGCGTGCCTGTTCCTTCTTATCGCAAGTTGAAGTTATTTAATTGTCCATGTCAATTGAACTTTTTTATCCCTATTTGCGGGGTGGTACATTCCTACTTATTACAAGACGAAATCTTCTATTGATCAAGAGTGCAAATTTTTGAGTTCATTCTGGTTTTCAATCTCCTTCCACCTCAACGTTTCGAAACTTTCGTTTCTCACTCGTCAGGTTCAAAAAGTTTGAATCTGGGCAACTGTTGCACCCCAAAATTTTCCCTCTTTATTTGAGCTATAAGTTATCAAAGACGTTTATTTCGTCGTTCGAAAAGGGAAAAAAAATAATAAACAGTTTTCATGGTTTTAAGGAAATGTGACGCGGAGATTGGTTTATACGGTGACAATGCGAAGAAATTCCTAATTCTTATCAGGAAGGAGATATGAGCTTGGTTCTTCGATTTTTATCGTATGAGGTCCATTCCGGCGGTATTCTCTCAGAAATTTTGTAAGCTTCGATTCGTCGTCACACATGCTTGTTTAAATTTCGAGCCGAAGATGGAGTTTTATCGAGTTCTTTGAGAGGTACTCACAAAATCCTGCACAATCGCGCCAGATGAGTATGCGTTTCTCGTCATTCAAACGCGCGCAATTTCTTCATCACTTATCGGATCGAGACGATTCTCGCGGCTATGGGTCATAAATTTAGTCATCTTCGAGTTGACGTTGGTCCCATTGCCGAATTTTGCACCAAGCCACATTTCCTCGAAAACGAGCCAAAAAGAGATAATTGAAGGTGTTTTTGACATTTCACCATTCACACTATATAAGTCATTTTCCCTCCTTTTCTCTCATAACTTCAATTCACCAAAATTCTGAAAAACACTTTCTCTCAATTCTCTCTCAATTTTCTTGGATTAAAACTACAAAAACTTACAAAAACATCATCAATCATCATCAATTCAAGATCAAATCTCAAGAACAAATGAAGATCAAAGCAAGAATGAAGATCATCCTTCCTCATTGATCATCAAATTTTCGGATCTCTCTCCCTCTCCCAGTGTCTCGCGCCACTCTCTCCCTCTCACCTCTCAGATTTCGTTCGTGTTCATCCGATCTCATTTTCTTCGTTCGATCCGGTAAATTCACTGTAAACCTTGCTAGATCATTGATTTTGTTGCTTAATTCGACATTGATCATGATGATTTTTGATTTCCGATGATGAATCTATGATAATTGATGATGATGATTGCTTGTTGATTGAATGATTCGTGTTGATCTTGATAATTTGATTGAATTCGAGATTTACCGGTGAATTGTTGTTGATGATACATGCATGTTGCTTATGATCCAAGAAATTGCATGCTAAGTGTTTGATAATTTGAGTGTGTGAAGTGTTTGTGCTTAATTTGGAGTTTTAGCATGAGATGATGAGTTGTTGATTGATGATACATGACTATTGTGCATAATTGAATAAATTTGAGTTTCGGTGATGAGTTAATCTTGATGTTGTGTTCATAATGCCTATGCTCTAGTTTTTGCGTGATAAGTGTTTGTTGAAATGCTTAATTGAGATCTTTGAGTCGGAATTCACGGAGCCTTGTTGTTATTGAGCCTTAATTGTTGTTATTAGATGATAATGATCAAGTCCAGAATCAGTTGAAATCTCTTTATAACTTGCACCATACTTGTTCATGTTTTGTTAGCATGTCGCGTGTCGAATCGTTGCTATTGTTTACATTTGACAAAGCATGAAATGTTTGTTAACAAGGTGTTTAAATTGTGCACTCATTGATATGTGAAGTCATGGTTAATCGTGGATGCTTGATATTGCTTTTGAGGCTCATAATTACTAATTCATGCTCATAATGCGACACTAACGCGTCGATTGTTTGTGTATCATTCGATGTTAATTTTCATGCATGAATTTAATCCTACATTTTTCACAATGTGAATGCTCTTGGTTTTTAAAATTGCGTGTTGTATCATTGTTCGTTTAGTGGTCGTTTGTATCATTGTTCTTCAGGTCGACGCATAGCCTTCTTGCCTGTCTCGGGTTTGCTCAGGTCGACCCTTAGGTCGACGCACAATTAATTTCAGGTCGACGCATGATTCTTTCAAGTCGACGCATAGACTTTTTGGCCTGTCTCGGGATTGCTCAGGCCGACCCTTCAGGTCGACGCATGCCCCGTTCAGGTCGATGCATTAGCTGTGTTTTTTGCTTGTTTTACTTCCTAATTTCAATCTTTCATATCTTCTTGCTCGTAACTCCGATTTGCATGTTCTTTATATCGTTGGAACGCTTGTGAAACGTGTTATCTCATGAGATGATTGGTATTGATTGATTTTAGGTTATTTATGTTTGTTTTATCTTGACATTTGTTGTCCATTTCATGTTTGCGTTAATTGTTCATTTTCTCTTAGCTTATAATGCAATAATGCAATTCCGATTGCGGGTTTTGTCATCTCTAACTTGTGTGCTAGTGTGCAAGGCATTTGGAAAGTTACCGAGCGACACTTACCTCATTTATGTTCCGCTTTATTTGCGGGACACAATCTCATTCCCTCATTTCGTGCTCTCAACTTGGAGACACGTCTCTTTTACTTTATACCTGTTTGTTTGGATTGCTTGTTCCTCTTGCAGCTCGCTTGCGGGGTCTATGATTTTCCGCTAAGTCCTCATGGAAGGCATGCGGAAAGGGTTAGAAATCAACCCCCGCCCAGTCTCATCGAGTCCGTTCAGTAAGCGTACGCTACATGTTGCTTGCTTCTGAACTAGCACAAGATCCTATTATCGAGTATGTCAGGTAAAGGGTCCATGCAATCGGATCCCCTCATTTCAGATCGCTCACGTTGACCGACGTTGATGCTCGGTGTGCGTACGCACCATTTTCATTTTAGATCTATGACGACTTGGTTGCTGAGAGGGATTCGCTCCTTTTGTCTATGGCCCGATCGTTTTGCACGAGGTCTAATGCTTGGTTGACTCGGGTGATCCGCTCCCCTTGGCTATGCCGGGACCTCTTTTCTACTACTTGGCCTACGCCAGTAGGTGTTTGCTTTACGAGCGGAGCTCGTTTGTGTGATATTCTTGTTTGCATTTTTCTTATTCCCCGTAGGTTGCTAGCTTAGTTTAGACTTGTACCTTTTGTATGATAACATAGGTAGCAAGCTTCCCCCCTTAGCTTAGGTTTTCCTCATGCATCTTTAAAACACAAACCCAGCTCTTTGATTCTCTTTTCTTAAGAGCTTGTTATTTCCGCTCCATTCCTAGAATAAGTCTCCAAAGGTCGAGCAGCAGAGTGCGAATGTAACTCGTTCACCTAAAAAACACAAAACAAACGGAAATTAGTTAGCCGTTCTACGGTACCTCTGATTCCTCAAAAAGGATACGTGGGCAGCGGGGTAGGGCCCATGCGAGTATGACTCTTTCTTTTCCCTACATTTTGCATGCATTATAGTTCAGATTAAGCGTAGATTTTGTTGATGCTCTGTCTGTCCTGTATTATTGTCTATTGTTTGGCTAAAACATATAATAGCAGCAAATGGTCAAAATGTGAATCTTGCAAGTTTATAAAGATCAAAACAGGTACAAGCAAGATGTTAGATGGAATGTCATAACATCAACTCATGACATCGCGCCTACAGAACTGGAAGGAAGATTCAGTTTGTACTTAACAGATACGGAATATTCTATGTGAATATTATGTAATCCTATGTGGCGCATATTTAAAGGTCAAAAGAATAATTGAAGAATCAGATCAGAAGATTGAAGATTCAGGAAGAATCATATCAAAAGATTGAAGATTCAGCAGTTTCTAATTTAGGAAACTCAGGATTAAAAGACCTTATTTGTAGCTGAATATTTTCTGCATATTTGTAACAGCCAGAGTGTTGCGATTTGTAAGCCCAAGTCCAATTGGGATCAGGTTATAAATAGAAACCGTTGTAACCTAATTTTGTAAGCTAATCAGCATTTAGAAAGATGTAACCATTAGGGTTAGCCGTGTAGGTGAACCACCCGGTGTGTGGGATGGTCACTGATTTGTCCTTCTCGAAACCTGTAGGTTAGAGAAGTGATTGTCCTCACTCGAAACCTGCAGGTAAGAGTTGAGTATTGTAAGCTTGATTGAAGCTTTGAAGCAGATCAAGCTTGTTTATATAAAATAGTACTACTGATAGTGGAATGTTCTTCCTGGCTTGGTAGCCCCCAGAGTAGGTTAGTTAGAACCGAACTGGGTTAACAATTAACTGTGTTATTTATCTTCTGCATTATTTGTTCAGTTATGAATGTTATGACTTTGTCTATAACATCAGGTTCATAAGTGTTAGCTGTTCCTATACAAAACCATGTAAAAATTATAATCTGGTTATGTATGCTGAACATGTGTGATCCCAGGTCTCATTGACTCTTTCCTAAGAGTAATTAAATAATGAGGGATCCTTGTATTCTGCTGGTGCTACATTAATAATAGATCAGATGTCTTGACATCAGGATTGGCATCCGAGTCTGTCATACCAGAATTTTAAGATTTGTTACACACCCATAGTTTTAGACATAAGCGTGGATACCATCGAGTACGATGGGCGGGTCGGGTGCTAATACCTTCCCCTTGCGTAACCGACTTCCTTACCCTTTTCTTTGGTCGTGAGACCGTTGTTTTGTTTTGTGGTTTGTTGGCATTCCCTTCCTTTTCAGGATAAATATGTTAGTGGCGACTCTGTTAATTTTCGCGGTAGTGACAAAAGGTACCATTCAAAGAGAAAGGGTGAGATACCATAACAATATAAAAAAAAGTATGATAACTAGTATATGAGAATATCGTCATACCTAATTCACCACTTCGCAACACATAAACATTGTTTATTCAATAGACGGTATATTATCATTCCACAACAAATAACTCATCATCACATCATCACTTATACAAAGAGTCATCACAAAAAGCTTATCATCCCTCATCACCATGAAAATGCAATGCGACCAACAACTATGCAAATGCATTTGGTACCAACAAGGCATAAGCCCCCATCTAAATTCCCAATGAATAGAGGCAGCAACCGGGCATAAGCTTTCATCTTAATATTCCAATCCATACCAACTTACAGAGCATAAGCCCCCTTCACGTATGCAATGT
The DNA here is from genome assembly GCF_029867415.1 of Vicia villosa. Taxonomy (NCBI): domain Eukaryota; kingdom Viridiplantae; phylum Streptophyta; class Magnoliopsida; order Fabales; family Fabaceae; genus Vicia; species Vicia villosa. The sequence continues at coordinate 673,301 of NW_026705289.1, read as the reverse complement.
ATGAAGTATGAAGTCCACAAGATATAATCCTACATCTCAGTTGTCAATAAATAGAGGCATCAACAACATCATCATCATCATCAATACAATATGAAGTCCATACAACCAGCATTCTTGCAACATCATCATTAATCATCAAAAAATCACCACACTTCGCATTATAATAAAACACCAGAAAATATAAGTTCTTTAGAAAATCTCATCGAAATGTTCTCGAATTAGTTTTATTGGATAGAAAATATTTTTAGCTTTCCGTAGGTTCGAACGGCAGTTAAGTCGGAGTTACGATCACAGAGATATGACTAAAACAATTTATAAAAATATTTTTCAGTTTCGTAACAGTATGTGTCGACATGAACCCTCATGTGTCGACTCATAATTCAAAATTTTGATTTTTCAACCCAGCATGAGATGACATAAGTTGGTTCCGGTCGACACATACTGTATAGTTTTATAAAAATAGAAGTTTGAAAGTTGTAAGTGTCGATACGTAAGCTGATGTGTCGACACATACGGTGCATTTTTCTAAAAACATAGACTGGAATATATTGGGGTCGAAGATCCATCTAAGGCACGAGGAACCCACCTCAATTCCCTAATCTTTCACCTGTACTAATTAACCTTTCAGAAGACATACTTCCATGACAATACCTACCCAATCCCCCTTGACTAAGAACACTAACTTAGAGTTTCTTAAAATCTTCCTCCAAGAACAATACACCTTTTGCCTACGGGCTTCAAGGTGAACAACATGTCTCTTAATTAAAAGCTTTGAGACCTACACGGTGACCTCCCCACAACCTGGGAGGTTCACCTAACCTAGCCCTAATGATTACATATTTTCAATACTCGGCTAGCTTACCAAACCTAGGTTGCAATGCTTCTTTGTATAACCTATTCCCAACTGGTCTTGGGGTTCTAAGCGCAGCTTATTTTCTATTACACATATGTAGTAACTTCTGATACAAGCAAGGTCTTCAATCTTTAGCTTCCTAAAATATCTCCATATTTAGAAACTATATAATCTTCATATTCTTCAAATATTCTGCCAGGATTCTTCTAATTGATTCTTCAAATATTCCTATTGATTCTTCAGACCTGTTTCACAAATCACACCTTGATTGATTGATTGCATTCTATCCCTGAATATTCTGCAATACTCTGTAGTAATTAAATCACATGGATTTAATTAAAACTCTTCACTTAAGCTCAGGCATGATGTCGTGACATCCCATGTGACATGTTATTCCAAATGTTGAATTACTTCAACATAACATGTTCTTGACATTCCTGTGGGACTCTTGCTGTACTTGTTCTTTTATATATTACTTTATTGAACACTATTATTTGTTTTACAAAAACTTAAGCCAACTCTAACAATATAGAACTAACAATCTCCCCCTTTGGCAAATTTTTGGCTAAAACAAATAGATTGCAGATTACAGCACTTCAAACAAAACACACTGTTTATTAGTATCACACAGCAGTTGGATGGAGTCAGTTTTCAGTTAAGATGTCAGAGCATCTCGTTCAACATCTTCATCTCAATCCAGTAGATTAAGAATACAGTCTTCAGATTGATTTCTTCCTACAGTCTTTTGAGTGAGTTCCAATATAGCACAGACCTTAAAACCTACTACACCACTGATAGTGTGCTAAGAAGGTTTCGAGATCATTTGATGTACACGAGGAAGAAGATGACCAACACTCCTCCTTAACCTATACACCAATTCTTATCACAAAAGACCGATGGGGGCATAAGAGAATTTACTAATCATTTCCTAATCAACACCCACCAGTCGACCTAGAGCATAAGAGGAAACTTAAGAAGTATCTACATGCTCCTTCGGGTAACTCAGCACACAAGTTACAATTGTGTTCATAACTCAGATCACAAATCACAAAGACACACTCTTCAGCAGATGACATAACTCCCTCTTTGACATGTTCAGCAATGGAAAATCAAGTTCTAGATTTATTTGGATTAAATCTAGACTTTTCTCCCCCTTTTTGGCCAAAAATTTACAAAGAAGGCCCTCACAGTACCATAGATGGATGCAGCTCACCCATACGCAAATGAATCCCATGTTTGATATAAACCCAGAAATCACACTATGATAGAAGCAAGAAGAAACCAATATATATATATATATATATAGTTGAACCTGACCCTCAAAGATAACGATGCTTGAGTGATTTTCAACGGTCTTGGTCAAAAGGGAAACGCTATACTAGGAAAACTCTTATCCATTCAATGTATTCCTTGAATACCATTCCTAGATTCTGACTGATTCAGCTGAAAAGAACCTATTCTCAATGCATTCATATGGATTGATCTCTGCACCTATCTGACACATGTGTGATCTTATCAAACCAATTCTTCTACTAGTTGTTCAACAAACATGTATGGCACGATGTCTTGACATTCCCTCAGACATTGTCTTCTCTTTCTGACTAACAACAGTTTGTGAAGGTAAATCTCCAAGAGAACCAAGGTTGTCCATTACACGGTTCTTAAAAAGCAAGTGTGATAACGCTTTTGAACGAAAACAATGAATGCCCCAAGAAATAAAGAGTAAGTTTAAGTTTGGACCCAAAGAAAATAACCCAAAGAATCTAAGATTAAGTCTAAGATTCCAGCAAAAGATACAAGACCAGAGCGATAAGCTAGACTTATATAGGTAAGCCTAACAATTTTGTCTTGCTTTATGAGTACAAAAGATACTACACAGATAGAACCCATGAATTGAATCTTCACTCCCCCTACCACAGATAATTGATGCCAATTCCGATGTAAAAGAGCACCTCATTAAAGCAGCCTCTTGAAGAAGAGTAAACACTTGAGAAAAGCCATCTTCCATTGCAATTCATCTTGTAGAATTCCTTTCCTCTGCTTGTACATTCACCAGTGAGAACCAAAAGTGGCGAGGCCATCAAAATAATAGTAGTCACGAATTGCCACATCATTATACTATTGGTTAGAGTCTTCAAATATCAACACCCCAATATGATGTCAAGAAATCATTTAGTACATGAGTAACTTCACATAGAAGCTAGTCACAACACATTTTTTGAACAAGGGTACATATTGTAGAATTGCATAATAGCTTAGACAAACACTAAGTCTTCCGTCAAAGTTCTTAGTCTTGGGCATATGCACATTCAATTGATAAACACTCAGCTCCCGGCAGAGTATTTATTCTTATGACAATAGGGTTACCTTCTCACACAAGTTAGAACCTTTTGTCTTACCTTGCTCATCTGAGTGTAGTTGATACTCAACTGACTTTTCTTCTAGACCTGAAAGCTTTCTGTACCACGTACTTACTCAAGCAGAGTTAAGCTCTCACAGCTGAGTTCAATACTGAGCAACTCCTTTAGGGAAAATACATATCAGCTCCACACTCTTGCAGTCTGTTGAGCAGAGAATTTACAAAGTCTTCTAGTGATCATCCCCCAGTTCTGACTTTGTGATCTTTGGGCAACACATAACCTTCTACACCTATAGAAGATATTCCTTCTAAGAGGTAACTGGAATAACCACTCCTCCTTGCTCTAGAAAAAAACTAAATTATTCATCCAAGTTGATTCAAATGACACTCCAGCTTTGCAGACACCCATCAACCACCTTTTCGGGTTGACACTTTAATACAGCAGATGATCCTCTGTTATAGGAAACATTCATTAACATAACAAGAGTTCAATGTTCTCATAGACTTGATCAGGGAATCAAGTTTGAGTAGACAACCTCTATTTTGTTGAAGAATCAACATCTACAGCAAACCTTTGAGGAAAATAAATCCTCAGGACCATGATGTTAAGACATTATGTCTCACCTCCCTTCAGAGACATTCTATTCCAGATAAGTGTTTCTTTTAGTAGCACTTGCCACACTGGCTCAGAAGAATATTGAGCCAAGATGAACATCAAACCAAGCTCTCTTTTCTGAATCATAGCCCCGATGACTCCTCTTCCATGTCAGGAGTAGGTTCCAAACTTATATGGTCATCACACATTTGTCCAACACCCAAAGCATCTAATGCCAGATGATGTCCCAGCATCTGACAGAACATTAGCTCCTTCTTCTTCCATACACACTGATCTTGGTGTTACAGAATTTGCTGCTTCAAAGATTTCTTAGATAGGCTTTAGAGACGAGCATCCCAGTACTACCAATAATATTCAAATTTAAAGTTACCTCTCGAAAAGGATCAAGAATTGTGAAGACTTTATTTGAGACCAAAACAAATGGTGTAAATCTTTTTTCATGTTCCTTGAAGAAGCAACCATCAGCCATACCAAAGTTCCTTTATGAGTGGACTTAAGTATCAAGACTCAAGTATCGTATGTCACTTTGATTAGTTGAAAGGGCCGACTTTGTACAGTCCCTACCAGGGTGCAGTTCTTGAGAAGATCAATCCCTAATACTAAAGCAGTTAGGTTTGAAAAAGATATCATACAGCGGAAAACATATTCCCATATTCTCATCACCCTTCCTTGTACCATGTCACTCGCTCTCACAAGCAACGCCTCCTTAGGTTTGAAAATAAATCAAACCCTCAGTCACTGCAGCTTGCGACTCCCCCATCACTCCACACAGTCCACCCTCCACTCCAAGGGACCATGTATACAAAATATCCCTATGCCCAGCTACATTATTCTTCAGGTGCCTATAAACAATATCTTTTTCCAATCTCCAGTCCTTCAACTGCCATGAAAAATCCATCCTCCACTTATATGGAATGTTCAATCGAACCACCGCCAAAAGGCAGTCTTTTCAGAACCTTCCTTAAAAAACCAGAAAGTATACTCCCAAGATCTCATTCTGAGACAGAACAGGATGCCTGCTCTGATACCAATTGGAATTGTGGTGTGACAGATCCAGATGTCAATAAAGATGTCGAGACATCCGGTGTGTCGATGAAGACTATTACAAGATACAGACATAAAATTATGCAGTATTGAAACATAAAAAACATAAGTAATTTTTTACCTAGTTCAGAGCAACCTCCCCTACATTTGGGGGCATACCAAGCAAGGAACAAGATCCACTATTGGCAGTATTAATTAGAAATTAAACTCCCCGTCTACAACTTCTCACTTAATACCTACCCAATGCAATCTCTACCTTAGAATATCCATCTAAGGCCCGAAGAACCCACCTCAATTCCCTAATATTTCACCTATACTAATTAACCTTTCAGAAGACATACTTCCATGATAATACCTAGCCAATCCCCCTTGACTAAGAACCCTAACTTAGAATTTCTTGAAAGCTTCCTCCAAGAACAATACACCTTTTGCCTACGGGCTTCAAGGTGAACAACATGTCTCTTGATGTACCTGTTCTTTTATATATTACTTTATTAAACATTATTATTTGTTTTACAAAAAATTAAGCCAACTCTAACAATATAGAACTAACACTTCCTTCTCTTATCATGATAGCTCTTCTGCCCACTCTGCAAAGTTTTCATCTTCTCCTGAATTAACTTTACTTTCTCAGTCATCTGTTGGACAATTTCAGGTCCAAGCACCACACTTTCACCAAATTCATACCAACACAATAGAGTCATACACTTCCGACTGTACAACGCTTCAAAAGGCTCCATTCCAATACTAGAATGGTAACTATTGTTATAAGTAAATACTATCAAAAGAAGATAACTATCCCACGAACCACCTTGTACAAGCACACAAGCTCTCAACAAATCCTCCAACGATTGAATAGTTCTATCCGTCTGCCCATCTGTTTGCGGATGATACGCCGAACTCAATTTCAGCATAGAACCCAACGCATCTTGCAAACTCTTCCAAGACACAAATAAATCTTGGATCTCTATCGGGTACGATACTCGATGGATGGAACACCATGCAGCTTTACAATTACCCGGATATAAATCATTGCCAACTTCAGTACGGGAAAACAGATATTTATCGAAATAAAGTGAGTTGACTTTGTTAGTCTATCAATGACTACCAAAATCACATCATATCATCTTGGTGTACTCGACAAACTTGTCACAAAATCCTTCGATATACTATCCCACTCCCCCTTTGGAATCTCCAACGGCTGCATTAATCCCGCCAGTTTCTCATGCTCGACTTTCGACTTCTGACAAGTCAAACACGCATATACGAACTGTGCTACATCATGTTTTAGTAATTCTAACCATCTTCGTTGCATCATACTTTAGTAATTCTAACCATCTTTGTTGCCTCATACTTTAGTAATTCTAACCATCTTTGTTGCCTCATACTTAATTCCTTCTGTTCAAACAGATACTTCAAGCTTTCATGATCACTGAACACTTTGAATCTAGAGCCATACAGATAATACCTCCAAATCTTCAATACAAATACGACTGTAACTAGTTCTAAATTATGAGTAGGTGTAATACGGTGGGAGAACTGAATTTTAGAAAATGTTGCGGATACCAAGAGTCGCCACCGAATTTTATTTTATCCAATTAGGAAAGGAAAAAAGAATAGGAAAAACCTTTGAATGATTGAGTTCGGGGGGTTGGTTATTCAAAGGGAAGGTGTAGGCACCTTTGTATCCATGGTGATCCATGGGCTCTTAATTGCTTAGCTCACTTTTATTTTCGAAATGTTTTAAGTGTAGTGTGTGAATAAGAAAATATTTTAAAGAAGAACTTTAGCTTGTAAATAAGCGTAGTCTTTCTGAATTGATTTGAAAGAAGTGGGAAAATATACTTTTGAATTTGAGAAGAGCAAGCAATTAAAAGAAATTACCCTTAAGTTAAATTTTTGTTCTTTAAGTTTTTAGTTGGAAAGGGCTATCCATACCATAAAGAGGACAGGTAGTCCTTTCATTGGATTCAATAGTCATTAAGGCAACCATGAGGACACCTTAGCATTCGAAGGGACAATCATCATTTCACCGAGGCAACATAGAGGGACTAGATCTTATATGATGATTTCATTTGTAGGCAACCGGCTAAGGTATCCTCGTATTCGAGGAACTTGACTATTTAATCGAAAAGGCAGCATAAGAGGAAGGCTGCCATTAAAGGGGTGAGTGTGTGAAACAATCAAGTGATTATGTTCAGATATTTTATCTTGTAAAAATTAATGATTCTACGTTCAATATAGTTTATCACTCCCTAGGTTTACTAACCACGCAATTAATAGAAACAAACAGTTATAATGGGCAGAAAATAAAGGCGTAAAAATAAAGGCAGAAAATTAAAAGCTCTAAGCTCTTACAAAAAAACTTTGCGACCTTTACATAATTTCTAGAATTTAAATGGCTGAAATTAAAATAAATTAAAATAAAGGAAAATAAATAAAAAAAGCGAAAATTAAAATTAAAGGCATGCGACAATCAAGGGAGTATGAGGCGAGAAGAGAATCGCGCTTGAAATATAAATTTAGAAAAATCAGGGTTAAAAACCTTATGGCTAAAAAAATTCGATGGCAAACCTAAGGGTAAAAACCTAGCCTACAGTTAATGGGCAACACCTACTAAAGGTTTTTCTTAGTTATCTTTGTTTTTTGAAGTTTGAGGGTAATTACTAAGCCTAATTGCACTAAATTACAATGGCGAGGAAAAGTCAATTGAATAAATAAACCTAATTAGCCTAAATAAAAACCTAATTATTTGACCTAATTTAATTAATTATTTATTTAACCTAAACTAAGTTAATAAACCTAATTTAAACTAAGCTTAATTAAAAACTAAAGTTAATTTATTAACTAATTTAATTATTACAAAAACTAATTCTATTAATTAAAAATAAATAAATTTTTTTATATTAAAAAAGGGTTAAATTTTTCAAAAGAATTAATTAAAAAAAAAGTTAGTCAAAAAAGAAATAGTAAGAAAACAAAGAAGATAGTTATAAAATAAAAATAATAAAGCAATTAAAAAAAACCTAGCGCGGTAATCCTGTGTGGATGGCCTTCGAAGGTGCATCGTGATCTTGCAAGCTGGTGGGCGTTGGATCTCAGTGGAGATGCATGAGGTTCCATGAACGCTATCCACCGAATCAAGAAAATTGTGGTTTCAATAAAAATAAGTACAAGCGAGGGATCGAACCCACGCCCTCATGCTTCCCATACGGTTTAGACAACCCAGATGCGCGTTGATTCTGTTTATGTAACGCACTATCAAGTTAATATAAGAAGCAAGAAATTCAAACGTCCAAACGCGTGCGAGATTCAAACTGTCCAATGACGTGAAGCCACGCCACCTTCTTCTTCCTTGTTGCTTTTCTGGAAAACAAAAAGACCTTTGGCCACGGTTTGTGTGTGTGGCCTTAGCCCTGAAAATTCAAACCTAACAAAAAACAACAAACAAACAAAATCCAAAGACACAAATCAATTGTAAATTGCCCTCTGAATCCATTGGTGGCCACGGTTTGGGCTAATTTTCCCTAATTCAAGAATCCCCAAATTGAAACTTGAAACCCTAACAATGGTGAAATCTTGTACCTGTACTCAAATTTCAATCAACCTATGTAGAAAGCTTCGAAACACCATCATGAACACATATATGCAAGCAAATTATACCAATTATGCAGGAATTATTGAAATTGATGCACAAAAAAAATTCAACAAACCGTGAGCACCATGGCCGTGATTCTCAACATGTTGATTAAAGGTGATGATGTGGTTAGCTTCAGCAGACTCCAAGGAGTCGATTGAGATTCTTTGCTTGGCCTGAATCACGCCGCCACCTGGGATCTGAGTTTTATTTTTTCCTTGAATTTTTTAGTTTTTCACAAGTTCTTCTGGACTGCAAAACCTGGTGAACTACTCCCCTCTCCATATGATAATATTGTGTTTATAAAATAGAATGTATTAGGGTTACAAATTCTGATAGAATCCTATTGAATCAAAGATTTGAGTTTTGATTGAAACATGATTTTCAAACTTTGTAATTTTGGTGCAATTTCAATCTTTTCTCTCCAATCACACTTAGCACGAATTTGTTATGAAATAATGCATATTTTGGTAATTGATTATGGTTGAAAAATAGATCAAATCAAATCTTCTCTATTTTCCTTCCAAATATTTAATTAAATTGACTTTTTAATGAATAAAAATTCATATAAAATTAAATAATCATCAATAATTTGTGGAAATTAGATTTGATGCTTTGGATAACTTGAGGGTCAATATTGGATCTTAATAACTTAGGCCTATTTGCAAGAATACTCCTTTTGGACCATATTTGCTTCACATTTTTCACTCAAATTTGTCCAACTTTGACAAGGCATATCTCCCTCAATTTTTAAGATATGGACGTGTTATAGGACTTTTTGGAAATCCCAAGGTGTCCTCTACAAGCCACTTTGGAACCTTTTTTCCATTTGAATATTTTATCTTGATGATATGGGATTTGACAAAAAATTGCTTTTGGTTGACTTTCAAAAAGGACCTGTAATGTTTTGGCTCATATCTCCCAAATGAAGCATTTTTGGCCTTGGCATTAGAGACACAAAGTTGTAGAGAATTTAATTTCCTTCAAAATAGAATTTGGTTGGGAGATTTTTGATGAACCATGTGAAAGTTATGGCTGGTCTAAGTTCAATTGACTTTATCCTATAAAACCCTAATTTAGAAACTTTGAGTTTTGTTGATTTATGAACTTTCCTTGATGAATCATGATCAACCTTTGATCAAATGATGAATTTTACTTCAAAATAAGGATGTTGACCAAAAATCAGGAATTTTGACTGTATTTTGACCATAGTTGACTTTTAGGTCAAACTAGTCGACTGTTGACTTTATGAGCTTTTGACTGATCAATCTTGAGAACTTAGGCTTGAAACTTGTTATGGGGTTAATTTGAATCATAAGAGGTCATATGATTCCTGCTTGAGACCTTGCTTCACTCATCTTCCTTAAGAGATCCAAAATCCTAATTTGAAGGCCTTTGATTAAGAGAGTGTGCACTTAGTCCAACCTTAAGCCTTTGATACTTGAATGAGCTTAACAGTAAAAATATGATGGGCAAATTTTGTGGTATGATAGTAGGATAATTTCTTTCATGAATCCTCAATTGCCTCGAAGCATAAGCCACCACTTTATCATTTTGCATAAGTACACCACCTAATTCCAACTTAGAAGTATCGCAATACACAACAAATGGATCTGCAGAACTGGGTAAGATCAATATCGGAGCCGTCGTCAATTTCTTCTTTAATTCTGTAAAAATTTCTTTGCATTGAACGCTCCATACAATACCTTTACCTTTACAAGTTAGTTGAGTTAGCGGAAGTGCTAACTTAGTATAACCCTTAATAAACCTTCTGTAATAACCAGCTAACCCCAAAAAGCTTCGAATCTCCGTAACCGTCTTCGGAGCCTCCCATTGTAACACTGCATCTATTTTGGATGGATCCACAACCAACCAAAATAATATGGCCAAGAAAACTAACCTTCTCCAACCAAAATTCACATTTTGATAACTTAGAATATAATTCTTTCTCTTTCAACACTTGCAGCACGGTTCGCAAATGTTCTACATGTTCTTCTTTAGACTTGGAATATATTAGAATATCATCAATAAATACTACTAAAACCTGATCCAAATAAGGGCGAAAGATACAATTCATATACTCCATAAATACTCCCGAAGCGTTAGTAACACCGAAAGGTATCACTGAATACTCGTAATTTCCACACCGAGTCCTAAAAGTCGTCTTTTGAATATCTTCGTCTTTCACTCGAATTTACTGAATACCCGTGCGCCTACTAATTGATCCATCAAATTGTCTATTCTCGGAAGTGGATACTTGTTCTTGATTCTAACTTTATGCAGCTGCCGGTAGTCAACACAAAGTCGCATACTACTGTCCTTCTTCTATACTAACAACAATGGAGCTCCCAAGGTGACACACTTGGTCTTACAAATTTATTCTCAAGTAGCTCTTCTAATTGCTTCTTTAACTCTAATAATTCACATGTCGACATCCTGAATGGTTCCATAGAAACAGGTCTAGTACCAGTGACAAGATCAATAGTGAATTCCACTTCTCTTTCTGGCGGAACATCTGGAATTTTATCGGGGAAAACTTCATGAAATTCTTGCACTAATTGAAATTCATCAATCGTAGCCTGATTCTTGATGGATACAGAGGCCATCAATGCAAACACTTGAACTTCATCCTTCATCAACTCATTCAGCTGCCTAACAGATATGAACTCAGTCTCCTTCTCCTCGTCTGGATTAGAAAATTGTGCTGACTTGTTATGACAATTAATATGAACATAGTTGGATTCCAACCAGTTCATACCGAAGATCACATCCAGACCACTCAACGGTAAACAAATTAGATTCACGGCAAAGTCTCTATCAAACATTGGCAGATGACACTTCAAACATACAAGAGAAGTAATCACTGACCCATTAGCTGAAGTATCTATAACAATCTTTCCATTCATGGAGGATAAAGCAAGTCCCTTGCTCTTCACACAGTCAGCAACAATAACACAATGAGTAGCATCATTGTCAATAATAATAATTAAAGGAGTACTATCAATGAAATATGTACATATAATGAGTCCATCCTCAGTATCTGTTTGGGTCCCTACTAAAGCAACCACTTTCCCACCAGTTTGTGTCTTCTTTGATTTCTGACACTGACTACCAATATGTCCTTCTTCGCCACAGTTAAAGCAAATCACCTCTTTATGCTTACATTCAACTACTGTGTACCCGACTTTACCACAGCGAAAACACCTCTTTACTTCAATAGTACATGTGTTGCTCCAATGACCAGGTGTCCCACACTTGAAACATACAATACCAGCGGGAGCGTCTCCCCCACTAGTTCTCTGACCATCAGCAGCTTTCTATTTACCCTTACCAGCTGGGGCATCATACGGCTGCCCACGGTTCTGTTGGTGCTTACCTCGCTTCTCATTAATGATCTTGTAATGAGCATTATTTTCCTCTTCATAAATTCTTCAACTATCTATCAAATCTATAAAGTTGTGAATCTTCTGATACCCAATTGCCTTCTTGGTTTCTAGACGTAACCCATTCTCAAATTTGATACACTTTGAAAACTCAACAATTGCCTCTTTATAGAGAGGATAGAACTTCTCCAGCTTCATGAACTTTGCAGCATAATCCGTAAATGACAAATTTCCTTGTTTCAGCTCGAGGAATTCAATCTCCTTCTTCCTGCGAACATCCTCAGGGGAGTACTTCCTAAAAAATTCTTTACTAAAAAGGCCCAAGTGATAACTTCACCTGTAGTTTCCAACCTATGACGAGTCTCTAACCACCAGTCATCAGCATCGACCGCCAGCATGTGAGTACCATAACGCACTTTCTACGCTGGAGTGCAGTTCATCACTCGAAAAATCCTTTCTATCTTCTTAAGCCAAGCCAACGCTCCATCATGATCATACTTACCCATGAAGGTAGGAGGATTCTCCCTCTGAAATGTTGCCAAACTACGGGATTCATCATGCGCACCCGCATTAGGTTGATTCTGCATAGCCTGAGCCATCTCTTCTAAGGCAGCAGCAATCACAGCATCATTTCTTCCGACCATCTACTGCTTCACACCATACAACAAATAACGGTTAGAAACTAAATTTTTAATACTCGATTGTCAAACAGCACTACTGATTCGACAACTTGGCCGGACGGACCGACTTGCTTTGATACCAATTGTAACACCCCATTTCCCCATTGTAAATTAAATAAATATTCAGAGTAATTAAAAATATCAATCAACTTCAAATGGGATGCTACATCATAACCATCATAAAAATTGCTCAGATATTTAAACCAAGATACATAACACATTAGTTCGGATGAACCGATACCATAATCACTATATTGTTCAAACTTCAACTTATTAACTCAATGGAAATAATTCATGCATAGTAATTCGTCATCTTTGAAACAACTTAAAGGAAATACCAACATCGCAATAATAAAACAAAGAATTCACAATTTTCTTAAAACTTCCCAAAAATAATCATGAACAAAGAATTGCAAAAACAAGCGTTAATCCCCCGGTGCTACATATCAGAGCAAAACCCGACTCAATCTATGAAATACTATGCATCGCTCCATACCTCAGATACTCTAATCCTTGTCACCTGCGTGTTACCCACATAGAGTTAACATTCAAACAGAAGGGGTGAGATATCATAAGAATATAAAAAAACATATGGTAACAAGTATATGAGAATATCGTCATACACAATTCACCACTTCGCAACACATAAACATTGTTTATTCAACAAACGGTGTATCATCATTCCACAACAAATAACTCATCATCACATCATCACTTATACCAAGAGTCATCACAAAAAGCTCATCATCCCTCATCATCATGTAAAATGCAATACGACCAACAACTATGCAAATGCATGTGGTACCAACAGGGCATAAACCCCCATCTCAATTGCCAATACTTAGAGGCAGCGACAAGGAATAAGCTTTCATCTTAAATTTCCAATCCATGCCATCTTATAGAGCATAAGCCCCTTTCATGTATGCAATGTATGTGACACAACGTGCAACAATGACAACTATGTAACCACTAGGTAAAAGCCTACATCTCAATTGTCAATAAATAGAGGAAGGAATTACATCATCATCATCAATACAGTATTAAGTCCATACAACCATCATTCTTGCAACATCGTCATTAATCATCACAAAATCACCACACTTTGCATCATAACAAAACACCGGAAAATATAAGTTTTTTAGATAATCTCCTTGAAATGTTCTCAAATTATTTTTATTGGATAGAAAATATTTTTAGCTTTCTGTAGGTTCGAACGACAGTTAAATCGGAGTTACGATCACAAAGATATGACCAAAACAATTTATAAAAATATTTATTAGTTTCGTAACAGTATGTGTTGACACGGACCCTCATGTGTCGACTCATAATTCAAAATTTTGATTTTTCAACCCAGCATGTATCGACTCATGCGCATACATGTCGACCCCAACATATTCCAGTCTCTGTTTTTAGAAAAATGCACAGTATGTGTCGATACGTATTGCTTTGTGTCAATGTTAGCTGGAGATTTCGACGATCAAAAAAAGTTGTTAGACAATATGTTTCGAAGAGAAAATAAGAGAGAGTCATACAAAGATATTTATTAGAGTCCCTTCGAATAAGAGCTTTTTCTTTGTATTGAGTTGAAGCTTCTACTGGAAAATCTTCAGGATGTTTAAAGCAAGGATTGAAGATATTTGCAAAATATTTCGAAGGGTATACGCATTTTAAATAAGTCACGTGGATCGCGTTTTGAAAGCTTCGAGCGGGAATATTTGAATTTCAAAGTAATTCGGACGCGTGGAAGCAACGTGGCATTTCGTTAGGAAAAGACCGTTAGGATTGAATTAGTATAAATAAGAGTCTTTTTATGTTGAAAGGAGTGTTCATTCTGTAAGTTACTCAAAATTTCTAAAGTATCAAGTGTGAGAGAAAGAGTTTGCTGAGAATGTACGTGTAACACCATTGTTATTCTAATATTGTGTTAGTTTTATCAGTGCAAGTCGTTTACATACTTTTTGTCAAGTTATATATTTACAGTTGAAATCCTTTAAGTTTTCTTTAAATTTTGTTGTTACATATTCCATTTCCTTTACACTAATTGTAAATTCGAGTACCTTTTTAGAATAAAGTCAAGAAGATGAATTTAATCACTAAGACAAAATCACTTAGGCACATGTCCTAGGATCAATCTAGTCGATCTTGTGAGTTACCAAAAATATACATAAGAATTTGGAAGACTAGCGGTTGTTTACCAGAAATCACTGTAAACAAATTGGCACGCCCAGTGGGATAGTGTCAAAGTGTGTCTGTTACACATTTTTCATTAGTTGTTTTTTGAGTTTGAATCATTTGTTTGTTTTTGTTGTGAATTTATCTTTGCCATTATTGTGTGAACCTTTGGAGTGGTAAGATAGCCAATAATAGCCAACCAATACCCAAAAGGAAATATACTAGAAAGATGGTTAATACTACGAATGATGGAGGGGGACATAATCCTCCACAAGCATCAGGTACAGTTGTTGCGAGTTCGACGAATGCATCGAATGCAATCCCCGATTCACAGGCCATGTCCACGGGATTTATGGCCACGAATAGTTCCATACCGGTATCCAGCGGGTCCATACCCATAAGTAATTCGACAACCATGCCCATCCCTGTAAATGTAACAGAAATGCCTATGAATACACAGATTGGGCATGTATTAACATATGTGGGAAACCAAACACAACCCTCAACTCCTAGGCCACCAGGATTCGAAAGTTTTAGGCCTTGGAGGGAGCAACCCCAATACGGGATGCCAACCTCCTTTATGTCAGGATTATACAATAGTACATCTACATATACACAACATTCCGTGACGACCTTTTCGCCAATACAAAATTCTGGTTCTGGTATGAACCATGTGGGTCGAAGTACCCAGAACCAAGGTTTGTCGAACCAATTACCTACACTTACAACTAAAAATAAGGCAGCATTTAAGCAACAAATGGACGCTAGTAACCATGACAAGGTCGGAGTGCTTGCTCGCGAAATGAATACCATTTTCTCCCCTTTGATCCAAAATATTAATAGGACTAATCAAGAAAACACTCAATCTTATCAGCAAATGTCAGAGCAAATGGCACGGATAGCAGACTTCTTCGGGGCCCCCCAAGCGCCCGTTCGACGTAGACAAAACCAGATAGAAATTCAAGAAGAAGAACCAACTATTAATCAGGTTCGACCTCCCAGACAAGAGGTAGTCGAAAGGAACATAGGGGAAAGGGGAGAGCAACAGAAGATTCGAAAGGAAATCCTTGCGGAACAACCTAGGAGGATGGTAATGGTTAATAGAGAGCAAAATGCAAACGAAGTGATCCATAGAATCAGGCAGGATAACATGGTGGTTGAGAATAATTTAACTACCATGATCGAAACAATCATGGCCCAAAACAGTTTAAACGCAGGGTTTCGACGGCCAAACTACACGTCTCCATTGACAGATTTTTATTCTGCAGGCTGAATTACGAAGGGGTTGTAAAGTCCCTAAATTCACGAAATTCTCAGGAGACATTAATGATCCAACTGTCGAACATGTAGCCAAATATTTGACTGAGGCTGGGGATTTAGCCAATAGTGAAAATCTAAGGATCAAATATTCCCCTAGTTCGTTAACAAAAAATGCTTTTACATGGTTCACTATGTTGCCACCAAATTCTGTAGATACATGGCCTCGACTGGAGAGGTTGTTTCATGAACAATTCTACATGGGACAAACTAAGATACGTCTGAAAGAATTGCCCAGCGTTAAGAGAAAGTTCACTGAACCAATAAATGACTATTTAAATAGGTTTCGTCTATTGAAATCCAGATGTTTTATAGTAGTACCTGAACACGAATTAGTAGAAATGGTCGTTGGTGGGCTAGATTATTCTATTTGAAAGAAACTAGATACCCAATATTTAAGAGATATGGCCCAATTAGGGAAAAAAATTAAATAACCATGTTTAATAAAAAAATTACCAAAAAAACTATGTTTTCGGGGTATTTACCAAACTGTCTAGGTTTGGGAAGACAAATAAGTGGATGCGCCATTCCAAATGGCGCATATGTACCCTACAAGCCATTTCAAATGGCGCAAATGATGAAGATTTTAGGGCACATGCATGTTAGCCATTCCTTTTGGCGCATGCATTCATAATGCAACACACAGGCCCATTTCATTTGGCTCCTATGTGTTGTGCCTTTTTTTTTCAAAATTAACCCGTTTCGGGTATTTTCGCGCAAAGTTTTTGATTCTGGTCTTTGATTCCGGTCTTTTATTTTCGTAAAAACGTCTGATAAATCGAGTTCGTAAAATTCTTATTAACCCTAAATAATGTTTGCATCGTCGATTTCGGTTTTTTAGTAAAGCACAATTTATTGATGAAAGACTGAGGAAAGGTTATAAGAGGTGGCAAGCGAAATTGATACATTGTCATAAAAGAAAAATATAAATTTGATTAAACTTGCGACGAGGTCGAGCCACGATTAGGGCATCTTTTTTTATTGTGCCCCACCTGACGTCAAATGCTGCATTTTCTTTCCAATTTGTCGTGGACGTCCATTTCGGTTCTAATCCGCGTACTATTGGGGCGACCCTTTTTCTTTCGCCGCATTGCTTCGTTATGCCAAACTACCTCCCCATCATACTCAGGCCAGTAATCCTCCTTGGCTACAACTGAAAACGCAACACTGTAAACTCAGAGTAATGTTCGAGCCTTATAAATTGGAGAGAGTAGTGCTTTTGCATCGCGGTGCGCAAACGCACATGCAGCTATGACATGTGAGCAAGGCATATGAAAAGCTTGAAACCTTCCACAGTCGCACCAATCTTCGTCTGGCAGAACCCTATATTGTTGTCTTGGCAAACCCTCATTATGGTCAATTGTTTCGCGCACACTGAACATGCAGTTGAATCGGTCGAAAGAAGTTACTTGATGAGTGTTTGCTTTTGCCGATTGCTGTTGCATAAATTTCATGCAACTATCACTTAACAGTTGACCAGATTGTCTAACATCACCCCATTTCCTGCCTCTCGTTGAGAAGAGCGAAGCCATCCTAAAGTAGGTTGCCTCCACTAGTGCTGTGATAGGAAGGTTACGAATGCCTTTGAAAACTCCATTCATGGATTCTGTGGTTGTCGTTTTTTTTACCTACCCGTTTCACTTGGGAGGACGGCACGCTAGACCCTTCACGCGAAATTTGGAAGGAGAATGCGCCCGTGGTGGGATGAATTTTGTTTCAGTTCTTCCTACGATATCACACAAACTTTCTTACTGTCCTACGAGTAGGAAAGGGAAAAAAAGATCTCAACTAAACCCTAGGAGTTTGCTAAGTGTGGGGATTCACGTAGACTAGAAATTCTGGAGTCCGGGGGGTCGGTTATACATAGGGAAGTATTTAAACACCCTACATATCTGTAGTACTCTAAAGGAACCTTCTCTGTGTCTAAATGTGTTTGTGCTGCTAATGATTATTGGGAAAGTTTCTCCTTTGTATTAGGAGAAGGAATTGAATTAAAATAAAAGAAAGATAGACAGACTGACTGACTATTTTTTGGTATTTTATTAGCTCGCTGAGATTCCTTGTGAACCTCATGCCTACATATCCCTAATGGAAGTCAGAGCTTAATGTAGTTCGGGGAACTAATAATTATTAATTATTTTTGGGTGCCTTGCTTGAAGCTCAAGGTTGAAGCTTGAATTAAATCTCTTTTTACAGTAAAGAGACATGAAATCATCTTTATAGAGAGGTATTTCTACTATTCCACCACAAACATTAAAAGAGTGACAGAATAACTGAATTCATTTCATTCAAGAGGGGGACCTTACTTGTGTATGTGCAAGTATACCAGTCAAATGCCTCTTAAATGAAAGAAAGATGCTCATCCAAATTAGGGAAAGTTACCACATGTCTGGGTTTTACTGCCAGCTCATGCCTTTCAAAATCCTAAATGGGAGACTTGATTAAAATGAAATGTAATGTTTGTTTGTTTGAATGTGGTGAGATAGAGGAAAGATCTCTCTATAGAGATAAGCTATGTCTATCTACTGTATAAAAGATTTGATCTTTAACTGGCTTGTATGAGGCCCAAGCTTGAGGCTTTTGATTGATTGATTATTATTATGACTCTGGGAGAAAACTCCACTGGGGATTAATTTACAAGGGATTTTTATGTTCTGTACAAAGCCCAGAATTGAGGCTGACTCTACTTAGGGAAAATCTATTTTGATGGGTTTTATTTGGTGTTCTGTACAAAGCCCAGAATTGAGGCTGACTCTAACTAGGGGAAATATTATTTTCTGCCTTGTACAAAGCCCAAGGTTGTGGCGGACTCTTAAATAAACTGAGTATGGATGAATCTAATAGGGAAAAAATCCTAGATGTTAGGAATCTTTGACGCATGAAATATGGTTTATCTGCCTTGTACAAAGCCCAAGGTTGTGGCTACCTGAATGATGAAGGACTCACTGGGGGAGACTCTATTATCTGCCTTGTACAATGCCCAAGGTTGAGGCTGACTATTAACATGGGAGTTTTATTGTTTTGGTGCCTTGTATGAAGCCCAAGGTTGAGGCTAACTGTTTTTGTTAGATTTTGACTTTATTGAAGGATTTATTTATTAAAAGACTGATTTTTGGAAGCTAACCCTTTCCAGGGATTTTGACTCAGCTAGTGAAATTGTCTGTTAAAAAGAATGATTTTTGGAAGCTAACCCTTTCCAGGGGTTTTGACTCTTTTGGGGAAATTATCTCCTAAGAGAAATGAATCTTTGGTTTTTGAAGAAGTGATTTTGGAGGCTAACCCTTTCCAGGGGTTTTTGTTAAGATGAAAGAAATGATTTGGAGGCTAACCCTTTCCAGGGGTTTTTGTTAAGATGATTGGCAGAAAGATTGTCTAGTGGAGAGTTCTTGTTTAAAGCCCAAGATGAAGGCTGACACTTGCTGAGGATAAGCAAACATGGATCCTAGACTCTGCTAAGGAAGATTGATGAAGATAAGGGTGACAGAGACTGTCCATGTCTCTCATTCCAAAAGGTGTACTCAATGTAAAATTGAGACAAACTTAGCTTGTTTAAAGTCTGGTTTAAATTGGAAGAAACTCACCAGGGTATGTTAAAAGGTGACTAAAGACCTGTTCCTATGTTTATAAGAAACCTGATGGGTCCTTGTATACAAGCTCAAGAGGAAGCGGGAAATGCTTTTAAGAAGCCTGTGGGTCATTGTACAAAGCCCAAGAGGAGGCTAATCGAGGGTCATCGAGGGTCCTTGTTATAGCACAAGAGAAAGCTATGTAGTTTTGAACTTATTTTGGCTCTAAGCAAATGGGTAAGAGGTTTCACCGGGAATAATTCCTCTTTGGGTGGATGTGTCCTATTTTTTTGGATTCTAAGGTTTTTGCCAAGATGTTTCACCGGGAATAATTCATCTTGGGGGTTTGAACTACAGATCTCTATTTAGGAAAGAGCCTTCACCGGGAAGACATTCTCAATCCTAGGTCATATTCCTATAATGTATATATAGTTTAACTGTCCTAGGGTTTACACTCAAACGTAGTTCTAATATATATATAAACAGTTTATATTTGACAGTAATTTAAATAAAGACTGTAAATGGAAAGCATGTAAAGCCTAACCTGGATGGAGTGGAGGCCATTGAAGAAGTATGTACAGAGCCTCAACAGTAATTGGTGGATAACAGTTGAATATATATATATGATAAACAGTTAATGGTTTTTGAAAACAGAAGAAGTGAAGATGGACATAGGTCACATAGGTATCTGAAGAGTTTCACCGGGAATAATGCCCTTCAAATACCAGAAGAATGTTTTGAAAACAGAAAGGAGATTTTGTAAACATAGTTTTGGAAAACAAACTAAGAAAAGAAAGAAGGTGTTGGGACTTACACTCTATTAGAGGCCCACTTGAAAAATGATTTACTGTTTATGAGAAACAGTTGAAAATGATTGAAATGATATAAGGTTTTGTTGTTTGAAAACCTTAATCATCTGTTTAATCAGAGATTGAAAACAGTTTTGAATATTGACAAAAGTCAACTTAATTAAGGCAAAGATGAATTCTATACCTAATTAAGACCTAAATATTTAGGGTCTTATCATAAAATTATTCACAAAGTAATTAGGTTAAAACAAAATGAAAATATATATTTTAAAGTATTTAAGAAAACACTTAAAACATACTATTTTAAACCTAATTAAAATATATGAAATAAATAATATTTTTATGATTTTTTTATTATTCATAAAATAGGTATATTAAATAACGAGTGTGTGAAAAATGAAGTGAAAATGGATTAATTTGATAGGTTAAATAATTATGTGAAGTTTGTGAACAAAACAAAGGAAAATAGTGATAAAAATTTTGGGTTTGTCTCATTCAAGGCTTGAACCCACGCCCTATAGATTACCAAACAAAACAAATACCAACTGGGCCACGCGCGTGGCCTGCTTAAGGAAAGAGCCCATATGATTATATGTGAAAACAAGGCATTAAATGAATTGGAAAAATAAAATGAACAAAAGGTCTGAGGGGGGGATCGAACCCCAGACCTAAGGCAAGGCAAGGCTTTTGGACGCGCGCTGTAACCATTGGGACACTACGATGAATTCGTAGATAACACACCCATCATTCAAAATAAAATAAACTCGTTTCTGGGAAATTCAAAAAATGGCGCCACCATCTTCATCTTCAACCTCAAGCTTCAAATTTTTGAATTTGCTATCTCCTTCGTTTCTCAACTAAACTTAAAGATATAAACATGGATTTTGCTCATTTTTGAACGAGGATCATGATGGTGTCCTTTAATTTTATTTATTTTCAGTATAACATAAAATTCGCAAGCATGAACACTAAGAACCCTAAAACTGAAATTAAACATGAAATACTATATATGCATGATTTGATGCAATTGATTGAGGGCTAATGATCTATGAAGGTGCAGAAACCAACTGGTAACTTCATTTTAAATTTATCATGCGTGAATCATAGAGTTTGAAGTTTTTGAAACTTACCTGAAAAATGAAGATTTGGCTTTGATCAAAAGGTGTTACAGAGCTGTTGTAACGATCCAGATAGCTTCAATGACTCCTTTGGAAGGTGTTGAGATGCCTGGCTTGGACTGAAAGTGCCCAGAACTTCTTGCTCGACCCCAACTGCAACAGCTCCAAGTGAGAGGTGAAGATGATGATTCTCCACGCCCAGAAGTCTTTCAGAGGTTTGGATCACCTCTAAATGACTCCCCTAAGGTGTTTGAATACTTAATTCCAAAGGAAGAGCTCTGGTTTGAAGAATCCGAGTCTTCTTGCCAAAGAACCTTTGAAAACCTTAAGTATGAAGAAAGAAGAGAGAAAGCAAGAATTATGTTGCTTTGGTGTGTTTTCTGAATGAGAAAGAGCCCTCTATTTATAGGCAATTGGTTTAGAGTAATTGTGCATAGTGAGCTTGCTTAGTGAAGTGAGTTTGGTTTCTTAGCCAAGAAGAAAATTTGAAAAGATCCCAAATGCAATGATGCATTTTCGGGCTAGCTTCCCCAACCATTGATCTTGTATGATCTAAGGGAACATTTCTGATTCAGAGGAGAGTTCTAACTGGCTTAGAGCAAGATTCCTTGATGATTCATCATTTGCCATAAATTCAAAAATGCAATCATTACATAATCACATGCCTTTGTTTTTGGGAATCTTCTCTAATCCTTATGCAATGATGAATTTGGATGCATGGCATGTTTTCAGATGCATTATAGGTCGTGTAGCATCACTTAGTGAAGCAAAATGCACAAAATTGCAAAGTTTCAAATTGTACATGACCTATAATTTCACTTCATGAGGCCAACTTTGAACAAGCATAACTCTTAGCTCAAAATGAATTTGGAGAAGGTTGAACACAATTTGGAAAGCCCTAAATATCTACTTCAAATCATTAGTTTATGGTTCCTTCAGAATCCTTTGGCAAATTTGTGAAAAATGAGGCCAAAGTTGGAAGAAAACTAGGTTAAAAACACTTAGAAAATTTTCTAAGTGTTTATGACCTAAAACTTCAAAATTCTCAAATCTCTTAAATGATTGGTCTTTTGAAAAAAGTTCCATTGTAAGATGTTGTTTTATTTTGCAAGATCTACAACTTTCATGTTGGAAGTTTTTTGAGTTGTGTAGGTGAAATTTTGAGTTCCCACAATGCCCTCAAAAACCCTAATTCCTGACTTTTTGCTCCTTGATGATTCTTCTTGAATTTCTTTGGTCAAATGAATTTAATATCCATATATTGAGGATATTGATCTTTGAAAGTCATGGTTTAACCAAAAATCTTAAAAGTCAAAGGTGATCCCATACAGTTGACTTTTTCCAAATAAGGTGAGATTTTGGACTTTTGTGTGGAATTAAGATCTTCTCCTCAAATGAGTGATGTAAATGGGTTATATTGAGGTAGTAGAGGTTCTTGAATCATGTCTTGAGTTTTGGATCCATGCCCTGATTAAAAGTCAACTATCCAGATGAATTAGGTTAAAAACCCTAATTGTCGACCAGATGAAATTGGTGACTGTGGATCTTGAATTGAGGTGTGATGTCCAGTGGATCTTATTGTATGGATCATTTGAAGATGATTGAAGTATTTAATAGATGTCCTGGAGCTTTTTAGGGTTTCCCAAAGGTGATCCCTGATTTCAGTCCTTGATAGGCTCAAAAACCCTAGTCTGGTGACTTGAGTAAACCTGTACTCAGATGACTGAGTGTTTAATCAATCATAGGTGAATATAAAAGTGAAGCTTTTGAGTCCTATGATTGTGTTAGAGACCAATCCTTCTATTGATTGATCCTTTGCCTGAGTTTTCTTGTCTTTGAACATCCTTGATTAAATGCCAGATGAAGAAGTGACTGCTCTAGGTACTTGCTTTGACCTGATGAAAATCCTGAAGATATGTCATCTCAGGGGGGTCAAAAATTAGGGTATGACAGATGCCCCTATTTAAGTTTCTTTTATCCGGAGGGAGAGAGATTGATATCTCGATCTCTCCTGCGTGAAAGAGACTTAAATATCAAAGAATGCCCGAATTTTGGGCGCTCTTGAGATGTTGTAATTGATAAAATCTTTTCATGACTTGATCCCGTTGTCGCACTTGGCGGGGGATGAGGAGACAAACTCCTGTAGAAATACTTGATGTGGATTCTGGTGAATGGATGGCAATGTAGGATGCGCAATCCATCTTCTTTAACTAAGTGTTGACACTTAGAAAAAGGCAAACAACCTCCCCCTTGTTTCGGATGTCTGTACCTCGAAACTGGTCTAAGTTGTGATTTTGGACAATATCTCAGATAAAGAGAAATTCTCCAAATATTTGTTTCCTCATCAAACTTCTCATCAGCACTTGGAGATGAGATACCATTTGATGGTAATAAAGAAACTTCAAAGGTTTGTTTCCTCATCAAATTTCTTACCAGCACTTGGAGGTAAGATATCATTGATGGTAATAAAGAAACTTCAAAGGTTTGTTTCCTCATCAAACTTCTTACCGGTACTTGGCGGTAAGGTACCATTTGATGGTAAATAAAGAAACTTCACCATCCCTCCTTTCAACTTGACGTTTTTTGAAGGATTGTCATATGGTCCCGCGCTCTTTTGAGGGGCTAATAACTTTGCTCGAAAGTGGATGAACTGTCTTCGGGAAGAAGACTACCATTCACCTACTTACGCTGAGGAATCTGAACTATCTTCTGGATGAAGACTACCATTCACTGACTCCGTTGAGGAATCTGAACTATCTTCTGGATGAAGACTACCATTCACTGACTCCGTTGGGGATCTTTTGTCGATCCGCTGGGGAAATACCGAACTTCTGAGGAATTCAAAATGCGAAACAAACTACCTTATTTGAAGAAGATTGTCGAGCGTCGCTCTGCAGGAGATTCTCAACTGGGGAATCCAAAAGTGAACAAACTATCTCTTTGAGGGAGACTACCAGTTGTTGACTTGCTTGGGGAATTCGGGTGTATGGACCTTCTTCATGAAGAAGAAAACCCTTTCACAACTTTGCAGGGGAATCTTGAGTATATGCCCAAGTAATTTGGGTATTAACACTATCAAAACCTGACTAGACTATGCAAATTACGCAAATATGGTGTGAGACAAAATGCATGAATACTACAATGATTATGAAATGCAAAGTGAATGTGAATAGAATTGTCGCGGATGTAAAATCCTATGATACGACTTGAATCTTGTTGATCAGAAGATGTTCTCTTCTTGTAGTCCGAACTCTATTCGGGATACCTGGTTATCAGTTGTCCGCTGTCCGAAGTGAGTGATATGAATTGAAGTGAAGATCCGTCATCGGGAGATGTTCGCAAAGCGACCTCATGGGGAAATCTTGGTTCCCGGAGTCTCAACCGTTCCCGGAGCAACTGTTTGCATTCTTCCTATTGTTTGTAAACCTTAGAAAGAAAATTTCACCTCTATTTTTGCAAGTAAATTCATTTTATTTTATGAAAACATTTGTTTCAAGAAAATGACTGTTTAAACTTAAAATGCATTTCAAGAAACTGAATAAGACTCGATTTGCAAAGAAAGGCACAAGGCTCAAATTATTATATATGGAATGGTAATCAGCCAAATGCTTGATTCCATGGAGTATTTACAAAGTTGGAAATTGGTAATTTTTCGAGAAAAGGGCTACGATGAAACGTGACAACCGTTATCTTTCCCTTCCACTCCGAGTTGCGCTGTATTCGTGCTTCGTATAAGATGACCTACTGCTGATTAATACTCCGCTATGGATTTTTGAATGATCAAGTTTGTCCTGAACACAGTTACTTGCCATATATCCCTAACTTTTGCGTAAACTACCCCTTTCGGGTTTTAAGTCTACCGGGATTGATTATTTATTTTTTATGTCTCTAACTTTTGCCTGAATCGCCCTTTCGGGTTTTCGATTCACCGAGACGCTATTTTTTGCCTAAGTCGCTCTTTGCAAGTTTTCAACTTAGCGAGCTGTTCTTTTAATTGTTTAGGCGAAGTATTTCTTGAGTGCGTCGACGTTCACAAGACGGGTGAATTCTTCTCCATCCATAGTCGTGAGTATTAAGCCTCCTCCTGAGAAAGCTCTCTTGACCACGTAGGGGCCGTCATAATTGGGAGTCCATTTCCCTCTCGAATCTGTGAGAAAAGATTGAATCTTTTTGAGTACAAGGTCGCCTTCTTTGATTGTGCGCGGTCGAACCTTTTTGTCGAAAGCTTTCTTCATTCTTTGTTGATATAGCTGACCGTGGCATAAAGCTGTCATGCGCTTTTCTTCGATCAAGTTCAATTCATCGAATCTGCTTTGACACCACTCGGCTTCTGTTAATTTTGCTTCCATCAAGACTCTCATTGATGGAATCTTGACCTCTATAGGTAGGACTGCCTCCATGCCATATACAAGGGAGAAAGGAGTTGCTCCAGTTGTAATACGGTGAACTGACTTTTTTATCGAAATGTCGCGGATAGCAAGAGTCGCCACCGACTTTTATTTTATCCAATTTTAGGAGAGGCTAAAAGAACAGGAAAATACCTTTTGAAAAGATTTTGAGTTCGGGGGGTAATTATACAAAGGGAAGGTGTAAGGCACCCTTTGCATCCATGGTTTTCCATGGGCTCTTAATTGCTTGGCTCACTTTGTTTGTTTGAATTGTTTGAAAAAGAGGTGTGAAAAGTAAGAACTTTGAAGAAGAACTTTAGCTTGTAAATAAGCGTAGTCTTTTGAAAAGTATTTGAAAATTAGTGGAAAAAGAGTTTGATTTTGATTTTGAATTTGAAATAGAGCAAGCAATTAATAGCAACTACCCTAAGTTTAAAAACGTTCTTTTAGCTTTTCAGGTGAAAGGATCTACCCATACCATAAGAGGGCAGGAAGTCTTTCAATTGGATTTTTAAGGGTCATCGAGAATAATCGTTCACCATAAGACTGTCCCATGCCATAAAGAGGGCAGGTAGTCTAAGGGAAGGATATAATAATCATTTTAACCTTTAGGCAACAGGCGAGGATACCTTAGCAATGGGGACGAATCATCATTTACCGAGGCAACATCGAGGGACAAAATTTATGATGAATGAACTGAGGGCAACATTTGCTTTAGGTATCCTCAGAATCGAAGGACTTGACTATTTTAACAACTTGAAGGCAACAGGTTCATAAGGCAACAGGCAACAAAGGCAACAAGAGGGATTACCCTAAAGGTGTGTGTGTGGCACAATCACGTGATGAATATTCAGATAATCTTATCTTATAATTAGTGATCTAATTTATTTTCAAAGCTTGCACTCCCTAGGATTACTAACCACACAGTTTAAATGAGCAGATATTAAGGACATGAATTAAAGTTCCTACGCTATTACAATAAACACCTGCGGGGATGGGGGAAGTAAAACGAAAAGTAAGAGAAATCAATAATTAGAATGAATGTCTTCGCCTTGATCTTCCTCGAACCCTCGATTGACTCTGAAAATTATGAGGAAAATAAATAGGGGAGAACAATAATTAGTAATCATGATGAAAACAGTTTATCAAAATAATAGGGTTTACAAATATTAAAATAATTAATTAACCAAAAATTTGATCATTACCCTAAAATAATTACTAGCTTAAATAACTTAACTAATTATCTAACCTAATTAATTTAAAACCATCAACTTAAATTAATTAAAGTTATTTTTTATACATATAAAAAGAAGGAGGTTGAAATTCAAAATAATTAAGCAAAGAAATAAAGAAAGAATTCATGTAATAATAAGAAAAATTAAGGAAACTCAGCTTTTTTGATCTGGAGGCGCATGGCTGAAAGATTTTGATTAACCCTGAAAATTGGACACACAGAAGAGAAATTTTAGTGCATTTACAGCTCTCAACAATCATAATGTGGCAGATCAAAAATTAAAACAATAATAAGAAAGGGTAAGAAATGGCAAGGTAAAAGGCAAACCCAAAAGGGGCAAAGGTTAACCAGGGTTAACGGACAACATCTACCAACAAACCTAAGGTTATTTATAAATGCCTCGAAGTTAACAAATATCAAAATTAGTTGATTGACAAGTATACACAAAAATAATAATTTTATTGTTAAAACAAATATTTTTAGTGTCATGAGAAAAATCGAGTGTTTCGATTAAAATAAATAATTATTAAAAATGACATTATAAGAAAATAAATTTAGTAAATGATAAAGAGGTGTAGAAAAATATTTAAATAAAAAGAGGAAAAGAAAATAAATTAAAGTAGAATTATCTAATTTAGAAAAATAAATAAATAAAAAGAGTTAGGAAACTTAGCTGGGCAATGATTCGGTGTGGCAGCCTTCTGGTGGTTTATGGTGAGCTTGTGATGGAATCATCTTGATCTGGTCTCGTGACTGATCTAAGGGCATAAGATTGAGGTCGCGTCATACTTGCATGGGGATGACTGCACTGGATCTGAAAGAAAATTATTGTCAAAAATAAATTGTTAGACTTGGGGATCGAACCCAGGTCTCTTGGAATGCCAAGCGTATGCCTCAACCATCTGTGCTGTAATCGTTAGTCAATATAATGATCATTCTAAATTATAAAATATCAGAATAATAATGGAAATCGAAGCAATCAAAAGAAGAGTCAAAGTGGGCCTTGGTGTTGCACGTTTATCCAATCAGATGCAGAGAGAGGAGTTGGAAACTTTGACCAGCCACTAGTAGTGCGCCACGCCTGGAGAGAGAGTGCAGAATTGTTGAACGACGAATGATGTTGTGCCACGCGCGGTCAACCATTCTTCCTCTACTATTCATCATCTTCTCCCAAGTTTGCTGCGGATTTTTCCACAGACTCAGCTGCGGATTTTGTTGCGGATTCTCCAAGAAGCCATAACCAACCATGGATGTCCTTCGAAGCCTGCAAAAATCAAAAGGGAAGAGCAGCAAGACAACCCAGATACACTAAAATAGGTGCTGCGAATTCAATGATGTAGTTGTTTTGTTCTGAAAAT
This sequence comes from Vicia villosa, assembly GCF_029867415.1. Classification (NCBI taxonomy): domain Eukaryota; kingdom Viridiplantae; phylum Streptophyta; class Magnoliopsida; order Fabales; family Fabaceae; genus Vicia; species Vicia villosa. The sequence continues at coordinate 644,767 of NW_026705289.1, read as the reverse complement.
GCTTGCACATGGAGGTTCGAAGAACAAACTCTAGAAGCCCTAACAATGGTGTTTGTGCAACCCTGCGTCAAAACTGATTCTCGATGGTTCTAAATGCTCACATACTTCAGTATAAACATGCCTATATGCTTCAAAACTGTTTAAATGCCATAAAATAGAAACTTCAAGTTTCAAGAAACTTACAAATAGTGCAAATCGAGCCGGCTAGTTCTGAACGTTTGCAGGCTTTAAAATCGGTTGGAGAAGACCCCTGGAATCTTTGGAAGCGTGGAGGGATGGTTGGTTTGGATCGAATGAGGCTTTGGAGATATATTTTGAACGCCCTAGTTTCTTGATTGTTTTTATGTTCTTTGAAACCCTAGTGCCTCCTTTTTATTTTCGTCCCTTGCTACTGAGTAATGTTTAGGATTATATAGAGAGTGAGATTAGGGTTGGAAATAAGGAAAGAAATCATGAAATTTGGTGACCTGGAAATATGAGAATATTTGAATGAAAATTTCTCCAACTCTTTCTATTTTTGCACCAATTCTATTTCTTGAATATTCTCCATTTAATCCTAGCCATTAGATGAGATTTAATCAAGGGAAACAAATTTGATTTATTAATCATATTATTATTTGATGGTATATTCGATTTTATTTGAAATTAAATTATTAAAATCAAATATTAATAAAATAATATCATAAAAATAATAATATTTGATCATTGGACTCCTTTGGGCTTAATATTTCGTGGATAGCTCAAATTTATGGGCCCATTACTCAAAAGTATGAATTCCATTACTTGGGGTTTCCCACTTTTCTTGATTTTCGACCAACTTCTGAGCCTCGTATCTCCCTCAATTTTTATCATATAACCATGTTCTAGAACTTTTTAGAAACCTCAAGATGTCCTCTACAAGCCACTTTGGAACATATTTTCCATTTGGAGATTTTATCTTGATGATATTGCTCCTGGAAAAAAACAGCTTTTTGCAGGCTTCTAGAAGGACCTGTAATGTATTGGCTCGTATCTCTTATGCGGGAGCATTTCTTGACCTTGAGCCCAACATAAAAGTTGTAGAGAATGAAATTTCCTTGAGAATAGGCTTTGGTTGAGGAATTTTTGATAAAGCATGAGAGAGATATGTTCAGTCAAATTTGGGTTGACTTTCTGAACAATTGAGTGACCAATCCTTTGAGATAAGACTTGATACTTGTCATGGAGATGATGTAAGATATATTGAGCCATATGAGATACCTTGGAGCCATTGATTCACTGAGTTTCCTTTGAATGAACCAAACCTTAGTTTCAGAGCCTTGTATAGGAGAGTGTGTCTTGAAGCTTTGCATCTTGATTTGAATTGGAATAGGAAAAAATGTATGGGCAAATTTTGGGGTATGACAGCTGCCCCTGTTCAATTATCTTAAACCTGAGGATGTAGAGTGGTTTGTCTGCCAGTCGGTATCTGAAGGTGGAAGATGATTGAACACTAGAATACCTAAGAAATTTGCCCTAGCTGAAGTTGGGACCTTTGTCGGAGATGGGCTTGAAGATGCCATCCAGTAAATCATGCATTAGATTATGTTTGGAGTGTTTGAGAAGCAGTTGTTTGAGTGTTGATCGTTACGGAACAGCTTTTAGATTTTGAAAAGTTGATTGTTTAAGGAACCGTCTGAGGTATCGACTTAAATTTGAAGGTAGATTGTTTAAGGAACCGTCAAAGGTATCGACTTAGATCCAAAGGTAGATCATTAAGGAACCGTCAAAGGTATCGACTTAGATTCGAAGGTAGATCATTAAGGAACCGTCAAAGGTATCGACTTAGATCCGAAGGTAGATCATTAAGGAACCGTCAAAGGTATCGACTTAGATCCGAAAGTAGATTGTTTAAGGAACCGTCTGAGGTATCGACTTAAATCTGAAAGTAGATCATTAAGGAACCGTCCAAGGTATCGACTTAGATCCGAAGGTAAATCATTAAGGAACCGTCAAAGGTATCAACTTAGATCCGAAGGTAGATCATTAAGGAACCGTCAAAGGTATCGACTTAGATCCGAAAGTAGATTGTTTAAGGAACCGTCTGAGGTATCGACTTAAATCTGAAAGTAGATCATTAAGGAACCGTCCAAGGTATCGACTTAGATCCGAAGGTAGATCATTAAGGAACCGTCAAAGGTATCGACTTAGATCTGAAAGTAGATCATTAAGGAACCGTCAAAGGTATCGACTTAGATCCGAAGGTAGATCATTAAGGAACCGTCAAAGGTATCGACTTAGATCTGAAAGGTTTTGAAGTTGTTTATTTGATTGCAGCTGTAATCTGAAAAAAACAAAGTTAGTTTTTTATGCCATGTCATGATGCATGTAATGTGTTTATGTGACGGGATTCTCAAAATAAATGAGAACCTTGCATGTTATGTACGCATTTGTCGCGATGCATTATTTATGTATGAACATGTATGCAATTGTATGAATATGTTTATGATTTATGACGTATGACTATGATTTATGCTATTTGACACATCTTGATCGAGAAGGCGAATCTCCATGTCATTGTAATTTTGATGTTTGATCTTATCTTGAAGATGCTTAGCTGGGGATTCATGGTTTCCGCTTGGGGATGATCAGTGACTTGATGTTCCCTGATTGGGGATAAGGACATTAATAAACCATGTTGGCGAAGAGCAAAGTGTTGGAGAAATTACAGTGTTGAAGATGTCAACTCTGTTGGGGATCCATATCTTTGTCGGGACGAGAACTTTTGAAGATATCTTCTTAATGATTACTCTGTGGGGATATGATCTTATGAACCTGGCTTTGTGGGGAGATGTGGGTGTCTCGAAAGATGCCCCCAGCATTATAGTAACTACCATTCCTGGATTTGTTTAGGACACACCACTGAATATTGATCCAGATGTCAAACTGGACTTGCATAGATTTGCCCCTGCTAGTAGGAATTTCGGAAAGATTCGCCTCGCGAGGACTTTATGAGATGTACACTATGGGCGATATACCCCTGGTAATCGTAAACTTAAGATGATGCCCCTGACTGTTTGGCTTTTGAGATATTCTTGGAATCTTGACTCGATTGCCCCAGATTGATTGGGCAAAACGTGCCATGCCCCTGGTATACGTAGGAGACATTGCTTCTTGGAGTAATCTTGTCTGTCGGGATAACTTTCAGTCATTAGTTGTACCATGTGCAAGTCCTTTCTGATACTAACATTTGAAATTATGTAGCAGAATTTGTTTAATAATGAATTCATGAGATGCAATGCATACGTTTGTCTTGAGTTTTATTGAAAAATATTAAAACAGAAGATGTAAAAGCGTGATATTTATAAAAACATGATGTTTGTAAAAAACAGGATATCAACCTAGCATTTGTAGTAAACCTTAAGGAGTCGGGATACCTTTTTGGTGACAGTATGCTTTCGAACTAACCATACTTCAATTAGGACTTTCAAGGGTTGTAACGTGGCTTGGTTCACGGTTTAAGAAATAAAGGATAAAGGCTCAAAATTTGATTGTACCCACCCCTCTTCGTGATGATCTTCAGTCCTAAGCTCAGTTAGTTCAACTTATGCATTCAGGTTCCAAGAGACTTTTGGATTTGCACCTTTGAGAATGATGATGGTTCACAAGCAAAGAGAACTTTTGAGATGGCAGTCACTTCTTCCTTTTGGTAGTCACAACATTGTGTTGTTCAGGAATTTATTGACTTCTCTTTTTTCATCTTTTTGATATCCCTAACTTTTGCCTGAACTGTCTATTTTGAGCTTACAGTCAGCGGGATGCCTTGATTTTTGCCTAAGTCATCTTTTTGATTTTTGACTTAGCAGGCTTTTCTTTGTATATATGTTTTTTCATTTTTTTTCTTTTTTTTGAAAGATATTGACTGCCTTGTTTAATGATTGATGAACCATCATTGGCTTTTGACTGACATTTCCAACACTTCTCTAATGTGTACGGATGAACGCTTGTGATTGGAACCTTTGTTGAAAGGTGTACTGAATGATTCTCTTAAAATAGAATGCATAGCCAAAATAACTGAGAACTACCCTACCCCAGGTTATGATCAAGGGTTTTAATTAGTACAAGAAAGAAACTTCTACTTCTTAGGCTCAAAGGGGTTGACGAGGGATTAACATCCTTATATCTCCACTGTTTAGGAATTGAAACAATGCCTGTACATCGTCAGCATAGTCCGCTCAAAAGCATACTGTATGAGGTTGCGGTATTGTTTTCGTCATCCTCCCTCGAAAGGCATACAACTTTAACAGGAGTTGAATATCACAAAACATATGCAAAGTAGAGACATAATTTAAAATGAGCGATAGCGAAATAATTTATTCAAGACAAATATATGCAATGCACTGATGATGATTATTAAAACAGATAATGTCTATCATGAGTCGAATGTTTAAACAAACAGGAAAGAACTTGCAAATGAAAGTAGATCTAATGATCCAAAAGTTCGTTTGTCGAGACGTCAATCAATCATGTCATGACTAGGCATAGGAGCGGTAATCACCACAGGGGTTTCAGGAGGGTTGGATTTGGTTTCTCCGTCATTGATCAGATCTTGAATTTTATTCTTTAATGTCCAGCAATTGTTTGTGTAATGTCCAAGACTGTTGGAATGGTACGCGCACCTCGCATTGGGTTTATAATAGGTGTTAGAATTTGTTGGCTCGATTGCCCTGAGCGTCTGGATCATATGAGTGAATTGATTGTTGTGACTCAGTTGTCGTGATTCCATTATCGTGACTCAGTTGTCGTGACTTTGTTGTCGTGATTCCATTATCGTGACTCAGTTGTCATGATTCCATTATCGTGACTCAGTTGTCGTGACTTCGTTGTCGTGATTCCATTATCGTGACTCAGTTGTCGTGATTCTATTATCGTGACTCAGTTGTCGTGATTCCATTATCGTGACTCAGTTGTCGTGATTCCATTATCGTGACTCATTTGTCGTGACTCTATTGTCGTGGTCTTTTCTGATTTGAGTATCATGATTAAATCTTTAATGGCACGCTTCAACGGTCTACCATCCTTTACACCATAACCAGGATTGTTCGAATAATAAGCGCATCTCGCATTGTGATTGTACCCCAAGAATAGCAGTGCCTTTAATTCTTCTTGCCCCTTGGCCAAGTTAAAGATCATCTCTAGGAATTGGTTGTTCTGAGCCTGAAGTTTTTGACTGACTGCTCGAGATCCATTTGTGCTGAAATAAACAGCGAGGAGGTGAGAAACCTGTGGTGGAAACCTGTGATGCAACGTTGTGAATGCAGATGCAATATTTTCAAGGATCTCCGGAAATTTAGTTAGCAACGTAAAAAATGATTTGGTCGCTTCTTCGTTTGAAGAACTCTGATTTTTGGATGTTCTTCTATGGGAATCAAGCTCACCATATCTACTGGGTCATAGCCTCTGATTCGGGATCCTTCTGAATTTGAAAGTATATGGCTAGAGGAAAGTAAATCCTCTTGCCCCTTGATAGGTACTGTGTCTTTGAATTGGAAGGTATGTGGCTAGAGGAAAATAAATCCTCTTGCCCCTTGATTAGGACATCAACCTTTGATAGAGGTACCTGAAATTGTGCGCCCTAAATCCCTAAGATCCTTGAAAGGGTTAGTTAAATCATGTTATGCTTATGATGTCATGATGTTATGCAGATTCAATGCATCAGGCAAAACGTAAGATAATAAGGACAAACAAGTCCTACAAGAAAAACCTGCAAGGAAACGAAAGGGTCAGTAGCACACACAAGCAAGTCACACAAGTGTCCTTAGGTTTAGAGGCTTGCTTGAAGTCCGTAGGTAAGTACCCTCCCCACTGACGTTTAGTTGGTTCAACCTGTCCTAGAATAGTAACCGGGTTCTATGGTGCTCATATCCCTGATCTTTCTCGCGGGCATTGTCTCAACATGGCACTCGATCGGCCAGCCAAAAGCATCCCTAGAGTCCAATCTCAATGAGTGTAGCATCGAGTATCAACCGGCTTCAGTCAGGAATCCAAAGCCAGCTATCTCGCTACTTCCTATAGGCCAAAGTCAAGTTCAACTAGGGTTCTAAGGGCGAATTAGTGCTTATGACACCACGCGGTAGCCAAATGTCTCCTCGATCATATTCAAGGGCCATCAGGACAAACCAAAGCGTCGCACTAACGGTGGCCACCAGTTCAACCATAACGATACATGTCGTACAGCCTCCCTGGTCTCATGCCATATACCTAAGGTACACTAGATCCGGGTGTAGGATCTCTCACACAGTAGAATGCCCAAAACAGCCTTTAAAGGTAAAGCAAACAAGTCAAACAAATTTAAAGTGATCCTAGCTCTAAGGTAACCCCTCTTTTATTCGAAAGCGTCCCCAGCAGAGTCGCCAGTTCTGTAATACGGTGAACTGACTTTTTTATCGAAATGTCGCGGATAGCAAGAGTCGCCACCGACTTTTATTTTATCCAATTTTAGGAGAGGCTAAAAGAACAGGAAAATACCTTTTGAAAAGATTTTGAGTTCGGGGGGTAATTATACAAAGGGAAGGTGTAAGGCACCCTTTGCATCCATGGTTTTCCATGGGCTCTTAATTGCTTGGCTCACTTTGTTTGTTTGAATTGTTTGAAAAAGAGGTGTGAAAAGTAAGAACTTTGAAGAAGAACTTTAGCTTGTAAATAAGCGTAGTCTTTTGAAAAGTATTTGAAAATTAGTGGAAAAAGAGTTTGATTTTGATTTTGAATTTGAAATAGAGCAAGCAATTAATAGCAACTACCCTAAGTTTAAAAACGTTCTTTTAGCTTTTCAGGTGAAAGGATCTACCCATACCATAAGAGGGCAGGAAGTCTTTCAATTGGATTTTTAAGGGTCATCGAGAATAATCGTTCACCATAAGACTGTCCCATGCCATAAAGAGGGCAGGTAGTCTAAGGGAAGGATATAATAATCATTTTAACCTTTAGGCAACAGGCGAGGATACCTTAGCAATGGGGACGAATCATCATTTACCGAGGCAACATCGAGGGACAAAATTTATGATGAATGAACTGAGGGCAACATTTGCTTTAGGTATCCTCAGAATCGAAGGACTTGACTATTTTAACAACTTGAAGGCAACAGGTTCATAAGGCAACAGGCAACAAAGGCAACAAGAGGGATTACCCTAAAGGTGTGTGTGTGGCACAATCACGTGATTAATATTCAGATAATCTTATCTTATAATTAGTGATCTAATTTATTTTCAAAGCTTGCACTCCCTAGGATTACTAACCACACAGTTTAAATGAGCAGATATTAAGGACAGGAATTAAAGTTCCTACGCTATTACAATAAACACCTGCGGGGATGGGGGAAGTAAAACGAAAAGTAAGAGAAATCAATAATTAGAATGAATGTCTTCGCCTTGATCTTCCTCGAACCGTCGATTGACTCTGAAAATTATGAGGAAAATAAATAGGGGAGAACAATGATTAGTAATCATGATGAAAACAGTTTATCAAAATAATAGGGTTTACAAATATTAAAATAATTAATTAACCAAAAATTTGATCATTACCCTAAAATAATTACTAGCTTAAATAACTTAACTAATTATCTAACCTAATTAATTTAAAACCATCAACTTAAATTAATTAAAGTTATTTTTTATACATATAAAAAGAAGGAGGTTGAAATTCAAAATAATTAAGCAAAAGAAATAAAGAAAGAATTCATGTAATAATAAGAAAAATTAAGGAAACTTAGCTTTTTTGATCTGGAGGCGCATGGCTGAAAGATTTTGATTAACCCTGAAAATTGGACACACAGAAGAGAAATTTTAGTGCATTTACAGCTCTCAACAATCATAATGTGGCAGATCAAAAATTAAAACAATAATAAGAAAGGGTAAGAAATGGCAAGGTAAAAGGCAAACCCAAAAGGGGCAAAAGTTAACCAGGGTTAACGGACAACATCTACCAACAAACCTAAGGTTATTTATAAATGCCTCGAAGTTAACAAATATCAAAATTAGTTGATTGACAAGTATACACAAAAATAATAATTTTATTGTTAAAACAAATATTTTTAGTGTTATGAGAAAAATCGAGTGTTTCGATTAAAATAAATAATTATTAAAAATGACATTATAAGAAAATAAATTTAGTAAATGATAAAGAGGTGTAGAAAAATATTTAAATAAAAAGAGGAAAAGAAAATAAATTAAAGTAGAATTATCTAATTTAGAAAAATAAATAAATAAAAAGAGTTAGGAAACTTAGCTAGGCAATGATTCGGTGTGGCAGCCTTCTGGTGGTTTATGGTGAGCTTGTGATGGAATCATCTTGATCTGGTCTCGTGACTGATCTAAGGGCATAAGATTGAGGTCGCGTCATACTTGCATGGGGATGACTGCACTGGATCTGAAAGAAAATTATTGTCAAAAATAAATTGTTAGACTTGGGGATCGAACCCATGTCTCTTGGAATGCCAAGCGTATGCCTCAACCATCTGTGCTGTAATCGTTAGTCAATATAATGATCATTCTAAATTATAAAATATCAGAATAATAATGGAAATCGAAGCAATCAAAAGAAGAGTCAAAGTGGGCCTTGGTGTTGCACGTTTATCCAATCAGATGCAGAGAGAGGAGTTGGAAACTTTGACCAGCCACTAGTAGTGCGCCACGCCTGGAGAGAGAGTGCAGAATTGTTGAACGACGAATGATGTTGTGCCACGCGCGGTCAACCATTCTTCCTCTACTATTCATCATCTTCTCCCAAGTTTGCTGCGGATTTTTCCACAGACTCAGCTGCGGATTTTGTTGCGGATTCTCCAAGAAGCCATAACCAACCATGGATGTCCTTCGAAGCCTGCAAAAATAAAAAGGGAAGAGCAGCAAGACAACCCAGATACATTAAAATAGGTGCTGCGAATTCAATGATGTAGTTGTTTTGTTCTGAAAATGCTTGCACATGGAGGTTCGAAGAACAAACTCTAGAAGCCCTAACAATGGTGTTTGTGCAACCCTGCGTCAAAACTGATTCTCGATGGTTCTAAATGCTCACATACTTCAGTATAAACATGCCTATATGCTTCAAAACTGTTTAAATGCCATAAAATAGAAACTTCAAGTTTCAAGAAACTTACAAATAGTGCAAATCAAGCCGGCTAGTTCTGAACGTTTGCACGCTTTAAAATCGGTTGGAGAAGACCCCTGGAATCTTTGGAAGCGTGGAGGGATGGTTGGTTTGGATCGAATGAGGCTTTGGAGATATATTTTGAACGCCCTAGTTTCTTGATTGTTTTTTTGTTCTTTGAAACCCTAGTGCCTCCTTTTTATTTTCGTCCCTTGCTACTGAGTAATGTTTAGGATTATATAGAGAGTGAGATTAGGGTTGGAAATAAGGAAAGAAATCATGAAATTTGGTGACCTGGAAATATGAGAATATTTGAATGAAAATTTCTCCAACTCTTTCTATTTTTGCACCAATTCTATTTCTTGAATATTCTCCGTTTAATCCTAGCCATTAGATGAGATTTAATCAAGGGAAACAAATTTGATTTATTAATCATATTATTATTTGATGGTATATTCGATTTTATTTGAAATTAAATTATTAAAATCAAATATTAATAAAATAATATCATAAAAATAATAATATTTGATCATTGGACTCCTTTGGGCTAAATATTTCGTGGATAGCTCAAATTTATGGGCCCATTACTCAAAAGTATGAATTCCATTACTTGGGGTTTCCCACTTTTCTTGATTTTCGACCAACTTCTGAGCCTCGTATCTCCCTCAATTTTTATCATATAACCATGTTCTAGGACTTTTTAGAAACCTCAAGATGTCCTCTACAAGCCACTTTGGAACATATTTTCCATTTGGAGATTTTATCTTGATGATATTGCTCCTGGAAAAAAACAGCTTTTTGCAGGCTTCTAGAAGGACCTGTAATGTATTGGCTCGTATCTCTTATGCGGGAGCATTTCTTGACCTTGAGCCCAACATAAAAGTTGTAGAGAATGAAATTTCCTTGAGAATAGGCTTTGGTTGAGGAATTTTTGATAAAGCATGAGAGAGATATGATCAGTCAAATTTGGGTTGACTTTCTGAACAATTGAGTGACCAATCCTTTGAGATAAGACTTGATACTTGTCATGGAGATGATGTAAGATATATTGAGCCATATGAGATACCTTGGAGCCATTGATTCACTGAGTTTCCTTTGAATGAACCAAACCCTAGTTTCAGAGCCTTGTATAGGAGAGTGTGTCTTGAAGCTTTGCATCTTGATTTGAATTGGAATAGGAAAAAATGTATGGGCAAATTTTGGGGTATGACACCAGTCGAAGTACGTACAGATGTACGGTAACCATGAAGAGCAAACGGGAGCATTTCATGCCAATTTTTGTAAGTGATGACCATCTTCTGAACGATTTTCTTGATGTTTTTGTTAGCTGCTTCTACAGCTCCATTCATCTTTGGTCTGTAAGGAGATGAGTTGTGATGCTCAATCTTGAATTCTTCACAAAGTTCCTTCATCATTTTGTTATTCAAACTTGACCCATTGTCAGTGATTATCTTGCTAGGAATGCCGTAGCGACAGATGATGTGATTCTTGATAAACCTGACGACAACCTGTCTTGTAACGTTTGCATATGAAGCTGCTTCAACCCATTTGGTGAAATAGTCTATAGCTACCAAGATGAAGCGATGTCCGTTGGACACTTTTGGCTCGATCATTCCAATCATGTCGATTCCCCACATGGAGAAAGGCCAAGGGGAAGAGAGTATGTTGAGAAGAGATGGTGGCACATGAATTCTATCGGCGTAGATCTGACATTTGTGACACCTCTTTACGTACTGGTAGCAATCTGACTCCATCGTCAGCCAATAATATCCTGCTCTCAGTATTCTCCTTGTCATGGTATGTCCACTGGTGTGAGTACCAAAGGAACCTTCATATATTTCTCTCATGAGTACTTCTGCTTCTTTTCTGTCAACGCATCTAAGCAGAACCATGTCGAAGTTTCTCTTGTACAGAACACCTTCATTCAGGAAGAATCTACAAGTTAACTTTCTCAAAGTCTTTCTATCTTTCTTTGACGCCCCAAGAGGGTACTCTTGCTTTTAAAGAAAGTTCTTGATGTCGTGATACCACGGTTTGTCGTCGATGATTGCTTCTACTGTGAAAACATGAGCGGGCCTATCCAGGCGCATAACATCGATCCGAGGAATGTCATTCCAATGATTTATCCTAATCATGGAAGAGAGTGTGGCTAATGCATCAGCCAAGTTGTTTTCTTCGCGAGGAATGTGATGAAAATCTACCCTGTCGAAGAATGCTAACAATCTTCTCGCGTAGTCTTTGTAAGGAATTAGCCCTGGTTGGCGTGTTTCCCATTCTCCTTTGATTTGATTGATGACCAAAGCAGAATCCCCGTATACATCCAAGTGTTTAATTCTTAGATCCACGGCTTCTTCGAGACCCATGATGCAAGCTTCATATTCGGCCTCATTGTTTGTGCACTTGAAAGTTAACCTGGCAGTAAATGGAATATGGGTACCTCGAGGAGTAACAATGATTGCCCCAATTCCTCGTCCATAAGCATTGACAGCTCCGTCAAAGATTAAGCCCCACTGGGATCCTATCTCAGGTCCTTCGTCTGGTAGTGGCTCGTCGCAATCTTTCATCTTGAGGTACATGACGTCCTCGTTCGGAAAGTCGAAACTGGTTGATTCATGACCATTGAGTGGGTGGTGAGCCAGGTGCTCAGCTAGAATGCTTCCTTTCACGGCTTTCTGTGCGTGATACTCAATGTCATATTCTGATAACAACATCTGCCAACGGGCAATTCTCCCAGTTAAAGCAGGCTTCTCAAAGATGTACTTGATTGGATCCATATGAGAGATCAAACAAGTAGTATGTCGAATCATGTACTGGCGGAGACGCTTGGCAGCCCAGGCCAAAGCACAACACGTCTTCTCGAGCATGGAGTAGCGGGATTCACAGTCAGTGAATTTCTTGCTTAGGTAGTAAATGGCATGCTCTTTTCTTTTCGTCTCGTCTTGCTGTCCAAGGACACAACCCATGGAATCTTCTAAGACGGTCAAGTACATTATCAAAGGTCTTCCTTCCACTGGAGGAGACAGGATGGGTGGTTCGAACAGATATTCCTTAATGCTGTCGAACGCTTTCTGACAATCGTCTGTCCAGACGCAACTTTGATTTTTCCGTAGAAGTTTGAAAATAGGAGCACAAGTTGCAGTCATGAGATATATGAATCTCGAGATGTAATTCAGACGTCCAAGAAATCCTATAACTTGTTTCTCGGTTCTGGGTGAAGGCATTTCTTGAATTGCCTTGACTTTGTCTGGATCTACTTCAATTCCTCGTTTGCTGACGATGAAACCAAGGAGTTTTCCTGAGTAGACACCAAAGGTGCATTTGTTGGGGTTCAGGCGAAGCTGAAACTTGCGTAAGCGTTGAAATAACTTTGTCAGATTTTGTATGTGATCTTCTTCATTTTCTGATTTGGCAATCATGTCGTCCACATAGACTTCCACTTCTTTATGCATCATGTCGTGGAAAAGCGTAGTCATGGCCCTTTGATAAGTTGCCCCTGCGTTCTTTAGTCCAAAAGGCATAACATGATAGCAGAACGTGCCCCAGGGAGTGATGAAAGTTGTTTTCTCCATGTCTTCAGGTGCCATTTTGATTTGGTTGTATCCTGAAAATCCGTCCATGAATGAGAAAACTTTGGATTTTGCTGTACTGTCTACCAACATATCAATATGAGGTAAAGGAAAATCATCCTTAGGGCTAGCTTTGTTCAAATCTCTGTAGTCGACGCACATGCGGACTTTTCCGTCTTTCTTAGGAACGGGAACAATGTTAGCTAACCACTGAGGGTATTCTGAAGTGACGAGGAAACCTGCGTTGATTTGCTTTTGAACTTCCTCTTTGATTTTCATGGCCATCTCCGGATGAGTTCTTCTCAATTTTTTCTTGACCGGAGGGCATTCTGCTTTTAATGGCAAGTGATGCTCTACTATACTGGTATCCAACCCTGGCATATCTTGATAAGACCAAGGTGAATCAGACTCTGGTAGGGAGATGTATCCTGCTTTGTTAAGATAGAATAACCATTCCTCTTCATCGGTGTTTTCCGTACCGATGGTATTGACTGTTTGTTGAACAGGTTGAAGAAAACCTCCGCTGCGGAAAGTTTCTTGAATAGGGAGAACTACCTCAATCCCTGGAATAGTCTTTGATGATGTTGGAAAGAATCCAATTCCTGTTCTGTTCTTGTTGTTAGTAGGAATATTAATGTGCCCCCAACCACTGGTAGTGCCATCCTTTACAACTTGGATTGCATCTCTGTAGGAAGAAATAGATGCTGCTTTCTCCTTTCCTTTTTCCTTATCCAAGGAAAGTGCTTGGAATTTAGTTCCAACAACTTCTTTTGGTTCTATGTCGGAGAATGATGACAGGTTGCTGACGATCAGAGCTCGTTCTCCACATACGGTTACCAATTTGTCATTTCTTATGAACTTCAGTTTCTGATGAAGTGTTGAAGTAATTGCCCCAGCCTCATGAATCCATGGGCGACCTAGCAAACAACTGTATTATGCTGGAATGTCCATAACCTGGAAAGTGATTTTGAATGTCTGAGGTCCAATAGTTATGGGAAGATCCACTTCTCCAAAAACTGACTTCCTTGATCCATCAAATGCTTTGACGATGACATGACTTTTTCTTAGAGGGTAATCTTCGAAAGATAATCTTGACAATGTTGATTTCGGCATGACGTTGAGAGAGGATCCGTTGTCTATTAGGACTCCTGTGAGTGTATCACCCATGCAGCCAACTGAGATGTGAAGTGGAAGATTGTGGTCTACTCCTTCTTCAGGAAGATCTTCGTCACAGAAACTTAGGCTAGTTCTCGCGGAGATGTTGGCAACGATGTTGTTGAATTGGCTTATTGTGACGCTAGGTTCTACAAAAGCTTGTTCCAAAACTTTCTGTAGAGCTTCCCTATGAGCTTCAGAACTCAATAGCAGGGAAAGGACAGAAATCCTAGACGGAGTATGTAGTAATTGATCTACAATGTTGTATTCACTCCTCTGGATTAACTTCAAGATCTCATCATTTTCTTTCGCTTGAACAACATTGGTCGGGTGATTGTCTTGCCTATGTGGTACTTCCTCCGAAGGTTTCTCCACATTTTCTGTTGTTCTGTTGAAGACTCGTCCACTTCTGGTGACTCGACTAATATCAGCAATGTTGACAACAGACGGTAATGGTATCTCCTTACCATTTTCAATGAATGTAGCGTTGTACTTGTATGGTATAGCCTTGCTGGACTCATACGGTACAGGACCTGGTAAGTAGATGACTAGTGGAGCAACTGCTGTCTTCCTACTATCATACTTAACTTGCATTGGTTCAACTTGATTAATTTGAGGAGATACGGTAAAGACTTCATCATCTTCTCTGTTGGCAAGAACAGTAATGGTATTGTCATCCATCAGCTTTTGAATGTCGTTGCGAACACGCAAACATCCTTGTGAATTTCTTCGACAGATTCTGCATCTACTGTAAGGATGGAAATCCGTTCCAAAGTAGGCAAGTCCATTTAAAGTTTTATGGAACCTGACTACTGATCCTTCAAGAACTTCAACTTTGTAGATTTTGTATTCTCCTGGACATCCTTGAACCATGTTGATGTCATGTTCAGTCCTGACTCGGATATGTTGAATCCATCCTAAATCCATTTGTTCTTGTAATGCAGCTTGAACTACGGCACATCCTTAATTATTCTTTGGACAAATATCGCATATGAAGTAGTTGTGAGGTGGTACATGGCCGTACCCAGCTTGTTTAGCGTGCATCTTGACAAGATTTTCCCCTATCTGATGAATGTCGTAGATTTGAATGACGTTAGGGTGTTGATCTATCAGATTTACTGAAGCTTCTTTATGCTGCGGCAAAGGATTTGTTTGGACGTTTGGACTAGTATCTTTGAAGGATAGCATTCCGCTCTTCACTAATCGTTGGACGTCAATCTTGAAAGGGAAACAGTTCTCAATATTGTGACCTGGTGCCCCCTGATGATAGGGACAAGATTGGTCAGCCTTATACCATGGTGAGGAACTGTTTGTAGGATTTGGAGGACTCCTTGTCTGAATGAGTCCTTTTGCCAGTACTGTTGGAAACAATTCTGCATACGGCATTGGTATGGGATCAAAGGCAGGATACCTTGGAGCCTGATTGTTGTAATTTGGAGGTCGAACCTGCTGCTGAGGTTGCTGCGACCTTTGTTGAATTTGATGTTGCAAAACCTGGGGTTGATAAGCTGGCGCTGAGTTAACAACCGGAGTTATTGCTGCAACTTGAGGTTGGAATTTCTTCTTGATTTTGTGCAAGACATTGCTGACATCTTGATCCTTTTTCTTCTGGAAAGAACTTCCATACTTCCCTGGACCAATAGAAGATTCTGGTTCTTTGTTCAAGCGTCCTTCCCGAACTGCTTCTTCTAAACGTACACCCATGTTTACCATCTCGGTAAAGTCACTTGGTGCACTTGCAACCATTCGTCCGTAGTAAAATGGACTCAAAGTTTTGAGATAGATTTTTGTCATTTCTTTCTCTTCAAGTGGTGGACAGATTTGAGCAGCAACTTCACGCCATCTCTGAGCGTATTCCTTGAAGCTTTCCCTATCCTTTTGAGTCATGGCCCGGAGTTGATCTCTGTCGGGAGCCATATCCAAATTGTACTTATACTGTTTGACGAAGGCCTCTCCGAGGTCTCGAAAAGTACGAATCTCTGAACTGTCCAAGTTCATGTACCATTTGAGTGCAGCACCAGGCAGGCTGTCTTGAAAATAATGAATGAGTAATTGTTGGTTATCAGTCTGAGTTGACATTCTTCGAGCGTACATTACGAGGTGACTTTGTGGGCATGAATTCCCTTTGTACTTCTCGAAATCTGGTACTTTGAATTTGTGAGGAATCTTAACATTTGGAACCAGACAGAGGTCTGCAGCATTCTTTCCAAATAGATCTTGTCCTCGAAGAGTCTTGAGTTCCTTCTGCATTTGCAAAAACTGTTCCTGGAACTCGTTCAATCTTTCATACACGCCAGCATCCTCACTTGGAGCGTGATGATATACTTGTCCGCCCGGTGGAGGAAAAGTATGCATAATGGGCTGTGGAGATGCCATGACAGCAGATCTTGGAATCTCAACATTCTGTTGTGTGAAACCCATTGCCGTTGCTCTTGAAACTTCAATTTCCAGAGGTTTGTAACCCTCCGGTGGTTGCATCTCCATTGTAGCTCTTGGAACTTCAGAAACTGGGGGTATGTACCCTTCTGGAATAAAGTTATACGGCATGCCCCAAGGTCGGTTGGGTGGCATGGCATACTGAGGAATAAGAGTAGAAACAATCTCGGAAACCACAGTCCTTTGCGGTTCTTCTGGCGTTGGTCGATTCGGCGCAACTACCAGGGCTTCTACCATGTTATTGAGCCTTTCAATAGCATCTTTGAGAGTATTAACCTCTTCTCTGAGTTCTCCATTCTCTTGCTCAAAGTCTTCCATTCTTTTCTTGCGACTTGAACGAGTGTTGTATGGATGAGACAGCTTGAAAGTCTTGGTTCACCTCCTTCTCCTCCTCTCTTTCTGGAGAAAGGAAAGTGACTATTAGATCCGCGACAATTCTCGTGTCAGTGCGTATGACTAAAGCGATGTATGATATGCAATTAAGTTAATATTTTTCAAGGAAACACCATAATTACGTTATGAAACATCAAACATTTATTAATTAAGTGAAAACGCCGTTTTTTACACACTTTGAAAAAGAAATACAGAGAAACTGAGAGAAAGGACTCTAAAACTTTGACGAAGAGCCGACTTCACGTTCTAACATCTTCTTATGTTTCTTGAGCTGAGCGTTCTCTGACGTGAGCTGATCAATAATCCAGGAAGCAGGAGGGATATGATGAGAAAGTGACGTTTGTGACACTTGTCGATCGAGCACTTCAAGTAACTCATCCTTCCTTCTTAGGATGTTTTGAATCTCAACATTTTCCGTGTTGACAATTCGATACTTGTTCCTCCAAGCATTCCTTTCTTGGCATACCTTGTTTAATGCCGCTTGTAATTTTTCAACATCGGTGGAGAAAAGGTATATTGGTTCCCTTAGGGGAATGGGTTCTTGATGCTGATATGGCATCCTGAGCTTGAATGCTCTGACTCGTACCCATTGAAGGTAAGGATCCAGGGAGATGCAAAGATGTTTTCCTAACAATCTTCTCCCTTTGCTGTGTACAAGACGCCAGGCTTGGACAATTTCCTTCTTCAGCATGTTGCCATGATCGTCGATGTTCTTGAAGAACAGACCCTCCAATTGGATGTTACTTGGTATATTTTTCATGGGATAGCCGTATTGACGACGGGCTAAAGCTGGATTGTAACTGATTCCTCCCTTAGTTCCAATAAGGGGTATGTTGGGAAAACTTCCGCAACTGAAGATGATCTTGGTTTTGTCGTTGTCAGGACTACACCAATCAATGTCCGTATGAGTGAGGGACATGATTTTCTGTGACCAGTAAAGGCCATCCCTCATGTTCCAGAAAGTGATAGACTTCGGCAGGTGTGAAACGAACCATTCGTATAACAACGGTAC
The DNA here is from genome assembly GCF_029867415.1 of Vicia villosa. Lineage (NCBI taxonomy): Eukaryota > Viridiplantae > Streptophyta > Magnoliopsida > Fabales > Fabaceae > Vicia > Vicia villosa. The sequence goes on along the minus strand of NW_026705289.1, from coordinate 627,106 downwards.
GCAGCATGTGATTAATCCTCCTCGCTGCAGGTTTCTTGAATGCACAGAGTGATAAGCATCCGCAAGCAAGGTTAGAACTGGATTTCCAATTAAGAAGATCTTAATTGCGTTGATGTCGAAAAAATCGTTAATGTTAGGGAATAAAAACAATCCGTAGATAAGCAAAGCCAAGATTTCCTCAAAAGCGCTCATATCTTGGATGCTGACGAAGTACCGAGCTTGATCAAACAGGAATTTGGAAGGCAATCCTTGAATTCCTCCTCTACTCACCATGAGTTCTGATGTCGACTACGTTCAAAGGAGTAGTTGCAGCAATGATAATGTCGTCAGGATTCTTTTCCAAACCGGAGTACGGATCTTGCGCGTACACGGGTATTCCAATCAGACGAGCGTACTCCTCCAACGTAGGCATGAGCTGATAATCTGGAAAGGTGAAGCAGTGATACGTTGGATCGTAAAACTGTACGAAGGTGGGAAGGATCCCATCCACAATGTTGGTATTGAGCAAAGGCGGAAGTTTTCCATACTTCTCCTTGAAAGCCTGGGGGTTGACCACCAGTTTTCCGAGCTTTCCCAGTTCCTCGACCTGGGGAATCTTGAAGGTGTATTTCCTGGCTCTCTTTCTTCCGTAATCCATGGTATAGATCCTTAAGTCCTTTCTCCGTTTCTCTCTTTCTATGAAGTTCAAAAACGTTCGTTATTTAGTTTCCTTGAAAAACGACTCGAAAAAGACTATTTTTGTTTTTAGTTGTTATTAATGAATGATGCATGAATGCATGAATGCACACACAAAAGTTTTAAACAAACATGGCGTTTGAAGGGTATAGTGGTGATGAAGTCAAAACGCAAACCTCGCCCCACTGGTAAACTAAGGATAAGGATTTTTGTACCTGTAGAACGGGTTCTAGGGGTCTCAGAGTTTTTGCTCAACCTTAAAGATACGTTGATTGGTATCTATAAGAGAGTTTTCTCTGAGTGTAGTATCTGCGTGACAATTACTTTCGTAATCACCGCTCTACGTCGCAACAAAAGGCTTTAAGTGGGGTTAATGGGTTTCTAGGTCCTCCTGGTACAAATCAGTCTCGGAATGCATTGGCGCAGTTAAATCCGGGTATAGGATTTCTCACCACAAGGGGGAATCAAGCCCTTTCCCGATACAGAATAAACAAAATAAACAAATATAAATGCAGCAAACACATGAAATGACACAGAGGTTAGGCAGGACCTCTCTTGTTTGAGGGGGAATTTGGCATCCCTAATTCCTCATTGGGGCTGGACCAGCAACAGGTCAACCATTGGTTTGGATGAAAAATCAAGGTTTTTAACACTTATATGCACAGCAGAGTCGCCATTTTTCTGTGGTTGTCGTTTTTTTTACCTCCCCGTTTCACTTGGGAGGACGGCACGCTAGACCCTTCACGCAAAATTTGGAAGGAGAATGCGCCCGTGGTGGGATGAATTTTGTTTCAGTTCTTCCTACGATATCACACGAACTTTCTTATTGTCCTACGAGTAGGAAAGGGAAAAAAAGATCTCAACTAAACCCTAGGAGTTTGCTAAGTGTGGGGATTCACCTAGACTAGAAATTCTGGAGTCCGGGGGGTCGGTTATACATAGGGAAGTGTTTAAACACCCTACATATCTGTAGTACTCTACAGGAACCTTCTGTGTCTAAATGTGTTTGTGCTGCTAATGATTATTGGGAAAGTTTCTCCTTTGTATTAGGAGAAGGAATTGAATTAAAATAAAAGAAAGACAGACAGACTGACTGACTATTTTTTGGTATTTTATTAGCTCGCTGAGATTCCTTGTGAACCTCATGCCTACATATCCCTAATGGAAGTCAGAGCTTAATGTAGTTTGGGGAACTAATAATTATTAATTATTTTTGGGTGCCTTGCTTGAAGCTCAAGGTTGAAGCTTGAATTAAATCTCTGTTTACAGTAAAGAGACATGAAATCATCTTTATAGAGAGGTATTTCTACTATTCCACCACAAACATTAAAAGAGTGACAGAATAACTGAATTCATTTCATTCAAGAGGGGGACCTTACTTGTGTATGTGCAAGTATACCAGTCAGATGCCTCTTAAATGAAAGAAAGATGCTCATCCAAATTAGGGAAAGTTACCACATGTCTGGGTTTTACTGCCAGCTCATGCCTTTCAAAATCCTAAATGGGAGACTTGATTAAAATGAAATGTAATGTTTGTTTGTTTGAATGTGGTGAGATAGAGGAAAGATCTCTCTATAGAGATAAGCTATGTCTATCTACTGTATAAAAGATTTGATCTTTAACTGGCTTGTATGAGGCCCAAGCTTGAGGCTTTTGATTGATTGATTATTATTATGACTCTGGGAGAAAACTCCATTGGGGATTAATTTACAAGGGATTTTTATGTTCTGTACAAAGCCCAGAATTGAGGCTGACTCTCCTTAGGGAAAATCTATTTTGATGGGTTTTATTTGGTGTTCTGTACAAAGCCCAGAATTGAGGCTAACTCTAACTAGGGGAAATATTATTTTCTGCCTTGTACAAAGCCCAAGATTGTGGCGGACTCTTAAACAAACTGAGTATGGATGACTCTAATAGGGAAAAGATCCTAGATGTTAGGAATCTTTGACGCATGAAATATGGTTTATCTGCCTTGTACAAAGCCCAAGGTTGTGGCTACCTGAATGATGAAGGACTCATTGGGGGAGACTCTATTATCTGCCTTGTACAATGCCCAAGGTTGAGGCTGACTATTAACAGGGGAGTTTTATTGTTTTGGTGCCTTGTATGAAGCCCAAGGTTGAGGCTAACTGTTTTTGTTGGATTTTGACTTTATTGAAGGATTTATTTATTAAAAGACTGATTTTTGGAAGCTAACCCTTTCCAGGGATTTTGACTCAGCTGGTGAAATTGTCTGTTAAAAAGAATGATTTTTGGAAGCTAACCCTTTCCAGGGGTTTTAACTCTTTTGGGGAAATTATCTCCTAACAGAAATGAATCTTTGGTTTTTGAAGAAGTGATTTTGGAGGCTAACCCTTTCCAGGGGTTTTTGTTAAGATGAAAGAAATGATTTGGAGGCTAACCCTTTCCAGCGGTTTTTGTTAAGATGATTGGCAGAAAGATTGTCTAGTGGAGACTTCTTGTTTAAAGCCCAAGATGAAGGCTGACACTTGCTGAGGATAAGCAAACATGGATCCTAGACTCTGCTAAGGAAGATTGATGAAGATAAGGGTGACAGAGACTGTCCATGTCTCTCATTCCAAAAGGTGTACTCAATGTAAACTTGAGACAAACTTAGCTTGTTTAAAGTCTGGTTTAAATTGGAAGAAACTCAACAGGGTATGTTAAAAGGTGACTAAAGACCTGTTCCTATGTTTATAAGAAACCTGATGGGTCCTTGTATACAAGCTCAAGAGGAAGCGGGAAATGCTTTTAAGAAGCCTGTGGGTCCTTGTACAAAGCCCAAGAGGAGGCTAATCGAGGGTCATCGAGGGTCCTTGTTATAGCACGAGAGAAAGCTATGTAGTTTTGAACTTATTTTGGCTCTAAGCAAATGGGTAAGAGGTTTCACCGGGAATAATTCCTCTTTGGGTGGATGTGTCCTATTTTTTTGGATTCTAAGGTTTTTGCCAAGATGTTTCACCGGGAATAATTCATCTCGGGGGTTTGAACTACAGATCTCTAATTAGGAAAGAGCCTTCACTGGGAAGACATTCTCAATCCTAGGTCATATTCCTATAATATATATATAGTTTAACTGTCCTAGGGTTTACACTCAAACGTAGTTCTAATATATATATAAACAGTTTATATTTGACAGTAATTTAAATAAAGACTGTAAATGGAAAGCTTGTAAAGCCTAACCTGGATGGAGTGGAGGCCATTGAAGAAGTATGTACGGAGCCTCAACAGTAATTGGTGGATAATAGTTGAATATATATATATATATATATATGATAAACAGTTAATGGTTTTTGAAAACAGAAGAAGTGAAGATGGACATAGGTCACATAGGTATCTGAAGAGTTTCACCGGGAATAATGCCCTTCAAATACCAGAAGAATGTTTTGAAAACAGAAAGGAGATTTTGTAAATATAGTTTTGAAAAACAAACTAAGAAAAGAAAGAAGGTGTTGGGACTTACACTCTATTAGAGGCCCACTTGAAAAATGATTTACTGTTTATGAGAAACAGTTGAAAATGATTGAAATGATATAAGGTTTTGTTGTTTGAAAACCTTAATCATCTGTTTAATCAGAGATTGAAAACAGTTTTGAATATTGACAAAAGTCAACTTAATTAAGGCAAAGATGAAATCTATACCTAATTAAGACCAAAATATTTAGGGTTTTATCATAAAATTATTCACAAAGTAATTAGGTTAAAACAAAATGAAAATATATATTTTAAAGTATTTAAGAAAACACTTAAAACATACTATTTTAAACCTAATTAAAATACATGAAATAAATAATATTTTTATGATTTTTTTGATTATTCATAAAATAGGTATATTAAATAACAAGTGTGTGAAAAATGAAGTGAAAATGGATTAATTTGATAGGTTAAATAATTATGTGAAGTTTGTGAACAAAACAAAGGAAAATAGTGATAAAAAATTTGGGTTTGTCACCTTCAAGGCTTGAACCCACGCCCTATAGATTACCAAACAAAACAAATACCAACTGGGCCACGCGCGTGGCCTGCTTAAGGAAAGAGCCCATATGATTATATGTGAAAATAAGGCATTAAATGAATTGGAAAAATAAAATGAACAAAAGGTCTGAGGGGGGGATCGAACCCCAGACCTAAGGCAAGGCAAGGCTTTTGGACGCGCGCTGTAACCATTGGGACACTACGATGAATTCGTAGATAACACACCCATCATTCAAAATAAAATAAACTCATTTCTGGGAAATTCAAAAAATGGCTCCACCATCTTCATCTTCAACCTCAAGCTTCAAATTTTTGAATTTGCTATCTCCTTCGTTTCTCAAATAAACTTAAAGATATAAACATGGATTTTGCTCGTTTTTGAACGAGGATCATGATGGTGTCCTTTAATTGTATTTATTTTCAGTATAACATAAAATTCGCAAGCATGAACACTAAGAACCCTAAAACTGAAATTAAACATGAAATACTATATATGCATGATTTGATGCAATTGATTGAGGGCTAATGATCTATGAAGGTGCAGAAACCAACTGGTAACTTCATTTTAAATTTATCATGCATGAATCATAGAGTTTGAAGTTTTTGAAACTTACCTGAAAAATGAAGATTTGGCTCTGATCAAAAGGTGTTACAGAGCTGTTGTAACGATCTAGATAGCTTCAATGACTCCTTTGGAAGGTGTTGAGATGCCTGGCTTGGACTGAAAGTGCCCAGAACTTCTTGCTCGACCCCAACTGCAACAGCTTCGAGTGAGAGGTGAAGATGATGATTCTCCATGCCCAGAAGTGTTTCAGAGGTTTGGATCACCTCTAAATGACTCCCCTAAGGTGTTTGAATACTTAATTCCAAAGGAAGAGCTCTGGTTTGAAGAATCCGAGTCTTCTTGCCAAAGAACCTTTGAAAACCTTAAGTATGAAGAAAGAAGAGAGAAAGCAAGAATTATGTTGCTTTGGTGTGTTTTCTGAATGAGAAAGAGCCCTCTATTTATAGGCAATTGGTTCAGAGTAATTGTGCATAGTGAGCTTGCTTAGTGAAGTGAGTTTGGTTTCTTAGCCAAGAAGAAAATTTGAAAAGATCCCAAATGCAATGATGCATTTTCGGGCTAGCTTCCCCAACCATTGATCTTGTATGATCTAAGGGAACATTTCTGATTCAGAGGAGAGTTCTAATTGGCTTAGAGCAAGATTCCTTGATGATTCATCATTTGCCATAAATTCAAAAATGCAATCATTACATAATCACATGCCTTTGTTTTTGGGAATCTTCTCTAATCCTTATGCAATGATGAATTTGGATGCATGGCATGTTTTCAGATGCATTAGAGGTCGTGTAGCATCACTTAGTGAAGCAAAATGCACAAAATTGCAAAGTTTCAAATTGTACATGACCTATAATTTCACTTCATGAGGCCAACTTTGAACAAGCATAACTCTTAGCTCAAAATGAATTTGGAGAAGGTTGAACACAATTTGGAAAGCCTTAAACATCTACTTCAAATCATTAGTTTATGGTTCCTTCAGAATCCTTTGGCAAATTTGTGAAAAATGAGGCCAAAGTTGGAAGAAAACTAGGTTAAAAACACTTAGAAAATTTTCTAAGTGTTTATGACCTAAAACTTCAAAATTCCCAAATCTCTTAAATGATTGATCTTTTGAAAAAAGTTCCATTGTAAGATGTTGTTTTATTTTTCAAGATCTACAACTTTCATGTTGGAAGTTTTTTGAGTTGTGTAGGTGAAATTTTGAGTTCCCACAATGCCCTCAAAAACCCTAATTCCCGACTTTTTGCTCCTTGATGATTCTTCTTGAATTTCTTTGGTCAAATGAATTTAATATCCATATATTGATGATATTGATCTTTGAAAGTCATGGTTTGACCAAAAATCTTAAAAGTCAAAGGTGATCCCATACAGTTGACTTTTTCCAGATAAGGTGAGATTTTGGACTTTTGTGTGGAATTAAGATCTTCTCCTCAAACGAGTGATGTAAATGGGTTATATTGAGGTAGTAGAGGTTCTTGAATCATGTCTTGAGTTTTGGATCCATGCCCTGATTAAAAGTCAACTATCCAGATGAATTAGGTTAAAAACCCTAATTGTCGACCAGATGAAATTGGTGACTGTGGATCTTGAATTGAGGTGTGATGTCCAGTGGATCTTATTGTATGGATCATTTGAAGATGATTGAAGTCTTTAATAGATGTCCTGGAGCTTTTTAGGGTTTCCCAAAGGTGATCCCTGATTTCAGTCCTTGATAGGCTCAAAAACCCTAGTCTGGTGACTTGAGTAAACTTGTACTCAGATGACTGAGTGTTTAATCAATCATAGGTGAATATAAAAGTGAAGCTTTTGAGTCCTATGATTTTGTTAGAGACCAATCCTTCTATTGATTGATCCTTTGCCTGAGTTTTCTTGTCTTTGAACATCCTTGATTAAATGCTAGATGAAGAAGTGACTGCTCTGGGTACTTGCTTTGACCTGATGAAAATCCTGAAGATATGTCATCTCAGGGGGGTCAAAAATTAGGGTATGACAGATTCCACGAGATTTGTCGTCATATGGCCCCATCGCACGCCTTTGTCATAAGCCCTTGTCCATTTCTCCCTAGAAAGGTTATCTATCCAACTACCTGCATCTGGATTTGCCATTACAATCTCACTCCGATAATGCTGGAATGTGGGTTGGGTTAATGCATAACCAGCATTGACCTGGGCCTTCCTGAGATGTTTGTCCTTGATCTCCCGCATGAAGTTCTGGGCTATGTCGCGAATACAATAGACGTGTTTTGATGGCGGGTCATGCCATCCGTTTGCTGGATTATTATAAGCACTCTCAATGGAAGCGGGCCTATCAGAGATTAAACAGATGTCAGGCCGAGGAGCAACATGTTCTCGGAGGTTCCTTAGAAAGAAACTCCAAGCCGCGGCAGTTTCAACTTCGACAATTGCGAACGCCACTGGAAATATGTTGTTGTTCCCGTCCTGTGCAACCGCCATAAGCATGGTTCCTTTGTATTTTCCGTATAACCATGTTCCATCAATTTGAAGTATGGGTTTACAATGTGCAAACCCTCGTAAGCAAGGTTTGAACTGTAACGCCCGGAAATTCGATTATTCGTTTAATCTAGACGTTTGGAGTACTTAGTGAAGTTTTCGTATTTTGAGACGATTTAGTCGATATTAGTTCGGGATAGCGGATCGATATTTAATCAAGAGTTTTGATATTTTCAGTATTAGAAATATTATTGGAATAATATTTGAAGTTTTGGAAATTTTCTGAGTAATTAAGATTAGACCGGAAATATTCGATTTAGTCGAATTTGGATTGTCAGTGTTATTTAAGGGAACATTTGGAATTATTAAATTGAAGTCGGATAATCGGAAAAATAATATTAAGTATAATATTATTTATAAGTCGGAATTATTATATCGATGGAATATTATTTAAAGTGTATAATTGGTTATTTGAGTTAATAATCTTATTGGGCCTATGTAAATAAAGAGAAGATTTACACACTAAGCCCAATTGGTTTTATATTAGGGTTTTAGAGATTTAGAAAGAGGAGAGTTGTCATTTTGGGAGAAAACAAATTTGAAGAGAAAGAGGCAAGTGTTGGAGAAGAGGAATGAGCTTGAAGGTGTCCATTCATGGTGCCCAACCGGAAGTGCAATCGGAGACCCAACAAATTGCTTCAAATTGAATAAGGTATGGGTGGGGTTCTCTTCCTATAATGGGGCTTATGAAATATTGTATGTGGGGATTGGATGTGTAGATTTATTACTATTGCTTGTGTTAATGGTTGCTGGAAAATAGATAATCTACATGAATAATATGAAGTTGAAATACTGCTTTTTAATTGTTGTTGTGGTGGTTGTTCGAGTGAAGAAAATTAAGGTATAGATTCTAGTTAATTTTTTCTTCCTGTTACTGCTGAGATGTTGTTGCTGCCGTATTGAATTTGAAAAGGGAATGAGAAGCGGCGCTGTCCCCAAGCTTACGACGGCCGACACGTCTGCGTGATGGGTGTCTCACAATGAGACGGACATCCCCATCTTTTCCAATATATCAAGTGCCCCTTTGTTTTATTCTATTTTCTTTATGGAAAATTTGTATTGAAAACATTCTTTTTTTATTTTGTTTGCTGACATAATATATATAACCGTGAGTAAATATATATATGTATCATAGGAGAAGTTAAGGTGGACCTTCAATGACTTAGTTTTGGTTAAATTAGGTGCAGGAAAAGGCATATAATTAGTAAGAGGTGTGTAATATAGAATTAATAAAACGTAAATAGTTCCGTTTGATCGAAATAGTCGAATTAAGCGGTATAATTAGTTGCCCGGAATTTGATAAAAATTTATGTGGTAGTTAAGTTAAATTAGTAGATTAACGTGGTGACGTTATTTTGTTGAAATTGTGATATTTTACGAATCGACCGAAATTGAATTTTAATTTAAATATTTTTTTATAAATAAATATTGGTTTTGTGATAGAAATTGACACACATTTTAGGAATAGAATATAATGGAATGGAAATTAATATTATTTGTAACAATTTTAGGAATTTTGGAATTAGAGATAAATAATTAGATTAATAAGCTAATTTAAATTATTTTAATTTGAATAGAGTTGTTAGAGTTGCTAATAGAGTTGTCAATAGAGTTATTAAATTTGTCAATAGAGTTGTTAGAGTTGACAATAAAGTTGTTAGAGTTGTTTTGAATTACTAAGAGTCATACTTTTGTTTGTTTTGAGTAATTTTGACATGTTTAGAGTTGTTAGTGTATAGTGTCAGTGTTTTCTTTTTCATTGGAACTTTAACAATTCATATCTTTTAAACCGTAACTCCGTTCGAGTCCCCGTTCGAAGCGCTAGAAAGCTAGCGCGATATTCTTTTTAATAAAAATGGTCTTGAGCAATAGAATGCTAGAAAATTGGAAATGGAGTAGAAATAGAAGTGAATTAAATTAATATAGTGTGATTATTAATTGGTTGATTAAATTAATAGTTGAATTAATTTCAATGTGTTTAATTGATTAGAATATAATTTGGAATTAGATTAACTATTTGGTTGTCGGTAAATTACGATATTTTGAGAATTCATCCGTAATTGTGTTTTGACTTGAATATGTATGTTGAGAAATATATATTATTATGTCAATGATGTTGTTTTGATATTGATTCTCTGTGGGTAGTTGGATAGCATTAATTTTAATGATTAATTGCTTGATTTTAAATGTGTATGATCATATATAATTGGCAAAATGAGAATTAACATGAGATAGTATGGTTACTAGTGTTAATTGGATTTTGTGAATCGTAATTGATTAATTGACCTTTTATATGTGAATGATATGTATGTGTTGTGAATGTTGTGTACAATTGGTGGATAATTCATCGAGTTGAATTATTGTGATATGCTAAATATTAAGATGGTAGAGATGATCTTAATTGCATATGTTTGTCAACATTGTACATGCATTCATGTCATGGTGTGCCTTGAAACAAAGGTGGTTTGCTTTGAAACAAAAGCGGGGCTTGGATTCTAGAGTGAATTCGGAAAGCGTTAAACTATATGTTTACATTTGGTGGCTTTGATCTTGTCCGGATCTGAAGCGTGGCTAGATTCTATATGAATCGGAAGCGGTGGAACTTTGGGTCCACATTGGGTACCACATGCATAGAGTCACATGTCTTGCATTGAGTCACATTGAGGTTAAGTGATGTTTGAATATATGCATTTATGTGATTGTCATGTGTACATGAGATGTGATAATTGAAATTGGTGATGTTTTGATATATAACTGGTTAAACGTGTGAATATGTGATAATGATGGATTGTGTATATATTTGGGATAATAGTATTGAATCTTTTGAGTATTATACTATTGAATTTTGTGCTTACTTGAATATGTGAAATTTATTAGATGATACTATTTACATAATTATGACTTGTTGTGTGATGAAAAGTATGTGAGATTGATGAACTGTAGAAGTATGATGTGTATAGTAGCTATTGATACTTGTGATGTGATGATTTTATATGTCTGAATCCTAGCATGCAATTTATATATGATTTGATATCTCACCCTTTTTTTTTCTTGTTTCGCCGTTGCCTTTATATTGGCAACGTGCAGGTATTCAAGTATGAAGATTTAGTTGTCGTTACTCGAGTCGGTTGTCGCTCTGATACGTAGCACTCTGGGGGAACGAATTATACTATTATTGATGTTGCTATTTAATTGTTTCATTTTGGTTGGACAAAATGTTAAGTTAACTGAAGATATTTTATTGAATACATTCTTAAGTGATTCCGCTGTGTTTTAATAAAATAAGTTATTCTATTTCAAAGGTGCTATGTATCCGCTTTATGCGACGAGGTGATTTGTTTTGTTTTGATTATGTGACGCCTCATTTGTTTATTGAGAAATTTTGAAAAAAACTCTGATTTATATATATTTGTCGGGTAGAAATGGGGTGTTACATGAACGCCCAAAAAAGCCGATAGAATATTCCGTTTCCTTGGACAGGGTTCCCATTCAGGGCATGCGCGGGCAGTGTCTCTAGAATAGTAACAGTGCTAGGTGCGTAACTTTGTAGCGCAGTGAGGTAGCGGAGAAGAATTTTGTATGACTCCTCCCAATTGTCGTAGACTATCTCAATTGCCTTTGTTTTTGCAACCCACACCTTTTTGTAAGATGGAGTGTAGTTGAAGGTTTTAACGATATGCGAGATAATATTTTTGACCTTCAAAGACGGATCAGAGCTTATTAGAGGCAAGATCTCCTGACAGATGAGATCGCCACTGACTTTCGTATGATTCTAGGAAGTGTTAGGGTTGACACACATGTGTTGTTGCGTAATCGACCCTATTTTCCATGCATTACTTCTCTTCCAATAAGAAGCCAACAATCTGAAGCCACACTCTGGATTTTTACAAGTGATTACATACCATTCCAGGTTTGAACGATCTACTTTAAAATCAACGTTGTGCGCCATGTGCCATTTTTTTATTGTTCTAAGACATGCCTCCTTAGAAGGAAACTTGTCTCCTTCCTTTAACTCATCGTCATTTTGGATGTACGGTGTGAAGAAGATGATAGATGATGGTTTGTCACCTTGCAGGTTCAAGTTACTCATATGTACTGGAGGTGCGTACACATGGGCTGGAGGCACCGGCATGTGTTGCTCGTCGTCGGATTCCTCGTTGACCATGTCTTCTTCTTCCTCGTCTATGACATCAACCTCTTCTTGCTCGTTGACTGGTGGATCTATAACTTGCGACTGGACAACATGAGTTTCTTGTGTCTCAACTTGTATAGTAACGTACAGCTCGATGGAATCCAAGTCAGAGTATTCGTGGGTAGAAAACTTATCTTGGAGGTCTTCGTCATTTGCAATCTCCATCTCATAAAAATTTGACGGTGTTGTTGTCATTGAAAGAGGGACATTGGTAAAAAATGTTTGCAATAGGACCCATTGCAATCTTAGCGTGTAGTCGCTGAATGAAGGATGTAAAGGTGGCTCTTTTGCTTAACAAAAATGGCACAACTTGAGTGTTTCTCATCACAAAACCAGCTATTTCATGTGAGTAAGTCTCACCGTTTAGATGGGCATGTATAAGGTATTGGGGAGATGAAGCCATTTTTCGGGTTAGTGTTTGGGTGTTGTAATATCAGGTCAGAGTAGGCAATATTGTTTGTGTGTGTTGTAATGTTTAGAAAATATTGGTTGTCTTATATAGGGTAATACTTACAGCTTTGCATTGACACAAGACAGACGCACGCTGATCTAGGTCTGTCACAGGATTCCAAATTGACGAGACTAGACAGACGCACGCTGATTTATGTCGGTCACAGGATTCCAAATTGACGACACTAGACAGACGCACGCTGATCTAGGTCTGTCCCAAGATTCCAACATGACGCGACTAGACAGACGCACACTGATCTAGGTCTGTCACAGGATTCCAAATTGACGAGACTAGACAGACACACGCTGATCTATGTCTGTCACAGGAATATATATAAAAAATGTATATAATTATATATATATATATATATATATATAAACTTTCACTTGGAAGAGAAAAAAAAAAACTGAAATATATATAAAAAATGTATATAATTACATATTATATATATATATATATATATATATATATATATATATATATATATATATATATATATATATATATATATATATATATAACGATATGTTATATGTTAATTTAAGAATAATCATATTTTAAAAGTATGTTCATTTTTATTTGTTTGAAATTATAAAAAGTTTTTTAAAATATGTCTGTTAGCTTAATTAAAGTTCAGACAACCACAACTAACACAACCACCACATTAATTTTTATTAATTGATCTGGCGTTTGCAACACAAAACAACTGGTAGAACACGAAATTACATTACAACAAATAAAATAACAAATAAACTAAACTACTCAAGTATCACTGCAAGAACAAGTGGATCTTCAACACCTCGGTTAACTTCTCCACTGTGTGTCCAAAACATTAGATCCATGTCCACATCGTCTTTCACACGATCCTAATAATACATGTAGGTGCCTTATGGGTTATTATCCGTCAACGTAATGTATGGATAATGATAATCTATCTGTTTAACTTTCCTGGTTGGACCATCCAGTTGACGAAACCCGGTGTTGATGGCTCTAACAATTCTCTTGAAATCCCAATGCGGGTTCAGGCAAACCCGCATGTGGCTACCTTCCTCAAAAAAGACTATAGCCCAAACTGAATTCATTTTTAAGAAGAAAAAAAGAGTTAATACTTCAACTCCACACACACACACCCCTATTTATAGAAGAGAGGACCACTTGTAGCAACTTTTGTTTTAGCGGGTAAATATTTGTGTTAATTATTTATAACTTAAATACTCATTGGCAACTTTGTAACGATAAAATATCATTTCATTGAAATATGCGAAGAGCATTTGATTGAACGGTACAGAAGTTACAGAAATGTTAAAGAAACTGCGGCATCTAGGATATTACAACGGTTAAAACAATGTCTTCTCTGTTCTCCATCATCCGAGTGCATTGGATGTCGTCTTCCATAGTCTCCCACCAACGCTGTCTTTCAAGAAAAACACCACCCTTTGTTCTAAGCCTCTTGATAGATTTGATTTCTTCGCCGGGACTGTACTCCCCGTCCAAAAACCTCAGGACGGTTCTCTTAAGTTAGTCCATGGAATGGATATTCCAAAACATAACCTGCATGGGAGGTTTGACGGGAGAGAAAATGACGTACCCGTTCCTTCGATGATAGTCCGGTTGATAGTCGAACCGCCTCACAGGTGGTGGAGGCTCAGAGCACCGGTGCGTGCTATCTGGCCTTATTCGAGATCTCATTTTTTTCGTGTGTCTAGTCTTATGCACACAAGAAACCCTAATTTATACAGGGACGGACGTCTGGCTTACAGTCCATAGCACAACTAGGGTTTCCACTACAAGAAAAAACCTAAACCCTAATTTTCAAAAAAAAAAGGGTTTGTACTAATGCGCCAAATGGAATGGCATTTCATTTGAAAAAAAATGCCATTTCATTTTGCGCATATGTATGATACATGTGGTCCCCACATGGTCCCCACCTGTTAGCGTCTTAATAATTTCAGTCTTTCGCATGCGTCTGAAACGATTCCTGCAACCTAGCATGCGTCTGAAACGATTCCTGAAACGATTCATCCTAATACTGCATGCATGCAACCCTATCTGGCACCTAGTTCTGCTCTACATGCATGTCACCGAAAGTTATGTGGCCAACCATTTCTGCACAAGCAACACCTAGCAACTTTGAATGTGTTGACATGTCCAGCATGCAGCTTGTTACCGTTTAAGCCTCATCACTATATATACTACCATGGCCGCTGCAAATTTCTCACCACCTTCACTCATCTACTCTCACAATAATCATTTTGCTTTCAAATTCGAGATTTCCAGTGCTCAACCATGTCTCTCTTAACAATGGGTGATGCGCACCGAGGAACCCCCGAGAACATCGCATCCTATGTAAGTATTTTACCATTACGTTAATAACACGCACCTGTCTATGATGAAATAGCTGAATACTTATGCATAAATAATTATTTTCAGGACGCTAACCGTTTTCAGACTCGTAGGCACTCGATCATTGCTCCGGACGACCGCATAAGACCCTACTTGGACGTTGCTGGTTTCGGACCGATTAGCACCATCGCTGAGGCTTTAATTGATCACAAATTTGTTCTGGCCTTGTTAGAACGCTGGAGGCTGGAGACACACACTTTCCATCTACCAACACGGGAGTGCACCATCACCATGGAGGATGTGTATATATTACTAGGCCTTCCAGTTGACGGTAAGGCAATTAATGGCGGTGTTATGCAGGCAAATTCCATATGCTTTCAGGCATTGGGCATAGACTTGATAGAGGGACAAGTTGGTGCTAGGGGACAGGGTATTAACCTTAAGAGGTTAAGGTTATATTATGATAATTTTCGGTTGGAAGATGTGTCTCCCCAAGAGACCATACTTCAGAAAACAAGGTGCTCCCTTATCTTGCTAATTGGAAACGTTTTGTTTCCAGATAGTACTAGTAACACTGTTAATTTTATGTATCTTCGTTTATTAATGGATTTTACTAGAGTTGGTCTATATAGTTTGGGGTCTGCACTGCTGGCTACGGTGTACCAATCCCTGTGCAAGAACTCAAGATACGATTCTTGCACAATCTATGGATGCACTCTGTTGG
This sequence comes from Vicia villosa, assembly GCF_029867415.1. NCBI lineage: Eukaryota > Viridiplantae > Streptophyta > Magnoliopsida > Fabales > Fabaceae > Vicia > Vicia villosa. The sequence continues at coordinate 611,674 of NW_026705289.1, read as the reverse complement.
TGCAGGTGTGGGGGTGGTGGAGGATGCCTATAATGGCTCCGATTAACAGAGCCAGTTGGAACTTTCCGTATGCAATGAGGTAAGTTTTTTATATACCATATTTTCATGCAGAATTAGTGAATTATGATATACTTTAACTAAGACATTAAATTTGCGTTTTAGATTTTGCGTGAAAAAAATGGACTTCACAAAAAATCCGAGGTCAAATATCACAATGTACCGCCAGCTCATTGATCAATTAGGACCCGAACAAGTATTATCTCTAATATTTTGCTCTTTTATAAGTATATTTTTTATAAATATTTGCCCGAAATAATGTATAACTCTTATGCATGCAGTTTATATGGAGACCGTATCTCAATTTCGACCAGGAGCCTAGAGCTGCAGATGCAGAAATTTGGACTATAACATGTTGCCTGATCCGGTACAACATCATCGAAATGCATCATAGTGACCGGGTCAAGCTGCAGTTTGGAATGCGTCAAGGTATACCCGACCCTCTAGTTGACTTAGGAGTGTGGCACCTCAGACGGGTCAACCATTAGTGGAATCACCAAAACTGGAAGGATTTCGCACCCGTGTGGCGCAAGATGTGGAAGGACCATCGCCAATATCTCCTTAACTTCCCCGTCAGTGATCATGAGATGAAACCGTCAGCCGAGTACATGAGTTGGTACCGTACGGTTACCACCCCTAACTTGTTTATTGCATATCCGTTCTACTTAATAGACCCCCGTGCTCACAACTAAATCCTACCCCAACAATAACCTGAAGAGGAACAACAACAACAACAACGGCAACAACAACGGCAACTGCAGCAGCAACAACTACTACGAGAACCAGAACAAAATCAGTACACCGACCAACAACAAAATCGGTTCCTTACTCCGTCCCGTTCTGCCCGCAACTACCGGCAACCAAATCTGTTCTAATCATAGTCTCAACCTTTTCAAGAAGCTGAAGACCAACACCATTCCGCTAGCCAATATCGGACTCAATCAGAACCATTTGGGTTTTCAGCGTTTGCAGGGTCTGCAAGGTTGTTCGGCCAAAACCTTACGCCCGGTTCGTCAAGCCTACATCTAAGTCCCGACGATGGTCCTCAAGATGAATCCTCTCACCGTGGTACCCCTTCTGGCTATGCAACACCGTCGAACCAATTTGGCTTTAATCTAGGTAGTTCTAGTGCTGCTGGGTGCTACAAACCTGAAGTCGTTCCCCTACCCACTCCCCCGCCACAATTTAACCCTTATGAGGGCTTAGGTAACCGACTTTACAACAGTCGGTTTCCGGAAAATTATGGTGGCGTGGACGAATTCATAGACAGCGACCAACAGAACAATCCACTTCCAGGCCCAGTGACACAGACCCAGCAAGAAGCACGAAGGGGTAGGGGTAGGGGTGGTGCTAGGCTTCGCGGCGGCATCAACGATCGCGGTAGACGTGTGATAACAAGACCGTCGTGCAGAACAGACGGCTATCTTGGTGATGGATGCCATTAAGCATTTTGTTGTGTTTTCTTTAGTTAATTATTGTCGATGTATCGTTTCTTTAATCAATTGTAACTTATTTTTGGTTTTCGATTATCAAATGCGAATTTATGTTTTCTACATTAAATTATAAAAACTAAAAAAAAATTTGAAAAAAAAAAGTATATATAAGCACTTACCTAATAAAAAAATTTGAAAAAAAAAACCTAAGCCTAATGTGCCAAATGGTTTGGCAATTAGGGAAAAACCCTAAGCCTAATGCGCCATTCCATTTGGCGCAAACTCTTACAATTTTAGGGTTAGCCAAATGGTTTGGTGCATGCACCCAATTTCAACACTTATGCTCCATTTGGTTTGGCGCATCCAATTAACTGGGGCCCGAAAACATGGTAAATACCCCGAAAACATGGTTTTTTTTTGTAATTTTTTTATTAAACATGGTTATTTAAATTTTTTTCCCAATTTGCAGATAGAGTCCCGACAGGTCGAACGATTCAAGGCTGAAAAGGCTATAGCAAGAATCACAAAAAAAGAAAGGGTAGCTTAAGTTGAGATAAAAGAAGATGCGGAACCTTTCGATAGCTTCGAAGAATTCGAAGTAGATTTAGCCGAATTAAAAGAAGCACCCCCGTATTCTTGTAAAATGCTTACGCCATCTAATGGCAGAAATCCTGTCGAGGCAGAGAAAAAGGATAAATTCCCTAAGAAAACTTACACGTTTGATGCTACCAAATGTAACGAAAATTTTGATTTACTTGTAAAGGATGGCCAAATGATAGTGCTTCTAATGTTAAAATTACTCCGATCGAACAACGGAAGAAAAGAGGTTTATGAAAATATCATAACTTTTTAGCCATCACAACCTCACAATGTTTTCTTTTCAGGGATCTTATTCAAAATGCTATTAAGGAGGGAAGGTTGAAGTGTGGTGAGAAAGCGAAAGGCCACATGAAGGTTGACATTGATCCCCTTAACATTGTTGAGACCAACTATGCTGAACCCATCGATATCAACATGGTGGATATCGCTGGATTCGAAGAAGGCAGAACTAAAGAAGTCTAGGAATCCACGGAGGTCGGAGAATAGGCTACTAAAAGCCTCACCCTTGTCGGAGATTCACTTGTGGTTACTCCCAAACCAAGGGCTACTGAAGGTTCCATGTTCAGAATAACTGAGGCTATTGAAGGCCTTAGGATCAAATTCGAAAAGGTAAGGATTGATGAGGGTCCTAGCCTAGGTGTGAACATGGTGGACCTCAACCAGCCAAGTTCATAAATAGAAGAAGTCGAGAAGTGTTTCAAAGTGGAAAGAGAGCAGGCGGACTTCAATTACCCGAAGGCTGACGAAAGCCTTCCAGACTATTTGTGGAGGTAACAAAGGAGGAATGTTGGGATTTTGCTATGTTGAGGCTTATGAGAAGGTCCAACGAGTCAGAGCACAAGGAAACTGGAGGCAGGAAAGTCAGTTGCTGAAAGTTTATCCTAAGCTTGGAGAAAGTCTATTGAGTTTCCTGTTTCAATGTCACAAGGATAATACAGGATGTTTGATGTCCCCATGGTGTGGCGATGTGTATGATCAAGAAATGTCTGAAATGTTCGAAAGTATCCCTTATGCTTATGGATGGAATCAGCAGGTGTCGAACCCAGATACTTTCACCTTCGATAGGATGAGGATACCAAGAAACAAGATAACCCTCATCCTAAGATAAACAAGAGGGTTACCATTAAGCTGCCGCTGAAGTCCCTACTGATAGGTGGGTCCAAGAAGGTCCATATAACAACAAATGGAAAAGTTTCGACCAAGCGGGCAGAACTTCGATGGCGTATAAAAAGGAGTTTCAGGCATCAAAAAGAGAGGAATATAGGTTGAAGAATTACAAGGGAAAGAATCCAATGTCGAGGTCTCAATGGAGAAGGCATCAACGGATGAAGAAAGTTGAGAAAGAATGGTTCTTGAAATAAACTGGCGAAACTAGTAGCAACCAGGTCCCTCCGACTATTGTGGAATAAAGGAAACCACCAGCAGGAAGAAAGTTTTTCTCACCGAAGAAAGAAATTACGGGCAAGAAAACACAGGAGGAACCAGTGAACAAAGAGGAGATGTTAACTGATGATTTGGAGTCTGATGGAGCATCATCATTGAACATAAATTGCAATGTGGTGTCGGTCCTTCCACATGAGTATAATCAGGAGACCGAAGTAAAAGTTAATCAAGTGGACAAAAGGAACTTCGACAGGACTCTTGACAACGTAGGACCTTGCATTTCAGCAGAAGAAGCTTATTCCCCTAATAAAATGCTCTTTATTTTCTCACCCTACACCCAAATGAGTTTCAGTGGGATAGGGAAATCATGGATGGACCTGAGGATGGCGAAGAAGGTACCAACATATGGCCAAATGGCTGGGATGGCGAAGACGTTATTTATGTCTGAGTCACTTTTCTTCGAGAAGATATCGGCCTATATGGCCGAGAACAAAATAAAAGCGGCTCTCGAAGCCGAATTAACTAACATGGCTAGTAAGGCCATTGATAGTGGAATACATGCAGCGGGACCTGGGATACATTTCAAACCAAAACCACCTGACGAACAGGTACCCGTCGAAGAAAAAGATCAGAAGCTCGATGCCGTTTATGATGAGGAGCCTTTGGGGTTCAAGAAAGTCCAATCTCGCCAAACGCGAAGATGGTGGCACAGGATCCTGTAGAAGAAATAAATATGGGAGATGCAGCCACAAAAAAAGCTACATACATCAGTGCCAAATTAAGTCCAGAGTTGAAGACAGAGTTAGTCAAGTTGTTGAAGAAAAATAAAGACCGCTTTGCTTAGGACGATGACAAAATGCCTGGTTTGAAGAGAGATCTAGCCGAATTGAATCTGCCAATCAAGGATGGTAAGAAGCCCATCAAACAGACTCCGAGAAGTTTCACACCAGATATCCTTTCTAAAATTAAGAAAGAATTCGAAATGCTTGTTCGCTGCAAATTCATCAGAACCACAAGGTATGTCGAGTGGATTGCAAATATTGTTCCCGTTATAAAGAAAAGTGGTTCTTTAAGAATTTGCACAAATTTTCGCGATTTAAATGCTGCAACTCCTAACAACGAATACCCTATGTTTGTGACAAATATGTTAATTGACTCTGCTGCATGCTTTGAGTATCTTAGTATGCTTGATGGATACTCTGGGTATAATCAAATATTCATTGCTGAAGAAGACATGTCCAAAACAACGTTTTGTTTCCCTAGGGCGATAGGCACCTATGAATGGGTTGTAATGCCTTTCGGTTTAAAGAATGTTGGGGCAACTTACCAAAGGGCAATGGATTCAATATTTCATGATTACTTAGAAACTATCATGCAGGTTTACATTGATGACATTGTAATCAAATCTGTATCGGACGAAAGTCACCTGGATCACCTTTGCCAATCATTTGAAAGGATGAGAAAACATGGCTTGAAGATGAATCCTTTAAATTGTGCCTTCTTTGTGCAGGCATGAGATTTCTTGGGTTTTGTGGTTCATAAAAAGGGGATAAAAATAAACCAGAATAAAATGAAGGCTATCATGGAAGCAAAAGCGCCATCAACCAAGAAAGAGTTGCAATCACTTCTAGGAAAGATAAACTTCCTGAGAAGATTCATTTCTAAGCTAAGTGGTCGAACACAGGCATTTTCTCCCCTCCTTCATTTGAAGTAAGGGAAATTCGATTGGAATAAAGAGCATCAAGAGGCGTTCGACAAAATCAAGCACTACTTGATGCATCCTCCTATCTTATCTCATCCTTGTGGAAACAAGGCCATTATATTATACATATCTGCTTTTGATTTTACTATTGGTAGTATGTTAGCACAAGAAGACGAAAATGGCATCGAAAGAGCCATTTACTATCTAAGTAGAGTATTAAATGATGCCGAAATGATGCAGAAATAAGATATACTGCTATAGAAAAACTTTGTCGTTGTTTGTATTACTCTTGTACAAAACTTAAATATTATATAAAACCTGTTGATGTGTATGTTTCTTCACATTTTGATGTTATCAAGCATATGTTGTCGAAACCATTATTACGTAGTCGAATTGGCAAATGGGCCTTAGCCCTTACTGAGTACTCCCTAGCCTTCTTGCCTTTAAAAGCAATGAAGGGCCAAGTAGTCTCAGACTTCATTGTAGATCACGCATTGATCGAAAATCCTCAATGCTATGTCGAAGTAAAACCTTGGAAGCTATTCTTCGAGGGTTCTGCCCATAGAGAAGGTAGTGGAGTTGGGGTTCTAATTATTTCTCCCGAAGGAATTCCAACAAAACTCAAGTATAAGATCGAAGGCCCTCTTTGCTCGAATAATGAGGCAAAATATGAAGCTCTAATAGCCGGACTTGAGGCCTTATTGGAATTTGGGGCAACCAGAGTCGAAATAAAAGGAGATTCTGAGTTAGTAGTCAAACGATTAACAAAAGAATATAAATGCATAAAAGAAAATTTAATTATGTATTTTGTTCTCGCTAATAGATTACTCAAATAATTCGAGTACGTAAACATTAAGCATATACCCAGATTAAAAAATCAAGAGGCAAACAACTTAGCACAAATTACCTCAGGATACAAAGTGTCGAAAGAAAAACTAGAAGGGTTGATCAAAGTCAAAGGAAAAGCGTTGGCTATCAGACTGTCACCACTAGATTTAGAAAGCACAAGACTAGGATACGCTAACAAAAAAGAATTTGAAGTCTTAACAATCGACACTGTAGTAGATACAGATTGGCGAAGTCCAGTCATAAATTATCTTAGAGATCCCACAATTGATGCAGAAAGAAACATCAAGTACAGAGCCCTATTGATCGGAAAATAGCAAGTGTACTACTTTTTACCGATGTAGTTATTAAAGTGGAGATTTATCCAAGTATCGATCACAAGGACTGCGGATAAAATATAAGCCAGGACTAAATTTCAATTGAACAAAAAGCTATGGTTGGTTTTTGATTGGTTTGATAAAAACTAACTAACTGTTTATAATTAAAAACGATAATTAAACGATGATTTGGGGCACAAATGAGAAGACATGCTAAGGTGGATGTATAAATCTTACGTAACTCCTTGAGAACACCGTTGTTCACGAAAAGATGTGACTACAATTGAGTATCAATTCTATAAAATTGTTTTCCCTAATTCCTTAGTGGAGAACTTCTTAATACTTAAAAGTCAATTTCAATTCCTCAATAATTAAATTTAGTATTAAGACATTATGCATCGTAATCTAGAATGAATGATCACTAAAGTGAAATCCTTATTCCTAAGCGATTTACCGGTAATGTTTTGATTCAAAATGCATTAGGGTGGTGTGTCACGCCTAACCTTAATCATAGATCAACAAAATATTTTCCAATATGATGAAGCATGAAAAACTTTGAATCATAAACTCAACTTATAAAAATATCAAATTCATCACAACGGTTTTAACAAGTCATTACATGAAAAGATTTAGGGACATCACCCTAGCATAGTATAGTTTAGCTACTCATAGTGTTTAAGAAAATAACAAGAGTAAATGAAGTCATTACAAGAAATTATCGGTCGATATGATCTCCAATCGCGAATGCTCTTGAAGATCTCTTCCAAATCCCTTGATTGCTCTTTCTCTGTAATTCTCTATTCTCAATGATCCCAGATGCCTCAATCCTTATTCCCGTTAGGTTTTAGTAGTGTTGGCTCTCATCCACCAGTATCCAAAAGTTCTGAAATACCCTTCATGAGTTCAAGGCTTTCAAAATCTCAAAAGTTGGAGATCTGCCCGCGCCTGCCAACACGGGCCGTGTGCAGGAACACGGGTGCCCGTGTTGGTCAACTGCTCCTTTGTCAAAAATTCACTTTCTGCTCATCTTTTCACACGGACCGTGTGCAGGAACACGGGTGCCCGTGTGAAACCTCTGCCTAGCCTTCAAGATGGCTTTTCCATCCACTTTTTGACACGGGCCGTGTGCATGCACACGGGTGCCCGTGTTGACCTCAACTTTGGCTCTTTTGGCTTCTTTCTCCGCTCGTGCTCGCCATAAGTTTCTACCTCTCCCGTGCATCAACCTGGCCACACACAAACTAACAACCAACGCATAAAACGGCACTTGAACAACACTCAAAACACACTAGCATGCAACAACATCACACAATCGAAAAAACAAGAAACTTACTTGAAAAACGTATGACAATGCCACTTAGTATTAACAAGATTGCGAATTTCGGTCGGAAAAAGATGCGGAAACTTACTAGAAATGGTGACCGATCACAACCCCACACTTATCTCATTGCTTGTCCTCAAGCGATGTATCGAGGCAAAACAGAGGTCACCACGAGATTCTTTTCTCCACAACACAATCAGGTTTTTCGCAAGATTCCTTCACTTAGCAATCGAGTTTCTGATCTCCTTCTTCAAACTATCAACTGCATTCTCACTTTCGAGCATGTTTTCACCTGCAAGCTTTTCACACTCTCACCAAATCTCTCCGGGTTAAAGTGTCTACACTCACAGTATCAAGGCATGCATATTACTTTCAACTTTGAATAAATTCTCAAATCACTACACACACGGATTGCACACACTTCATGAGGTCTTAGGGTTGTATCGTGGCTTGGGTTTGGTGGGTAAACAAGAAACGGGATAACAAATGGTTTGGTGCTCGGCATTTATATTGGATTCACTTCTCTACTCAAACTGATTTGAATCGTAAAAGTGGGGTTTGGACCTTATCCGGTCTTTCTTAAAAGTGGGCAAAGGTAAAGATTTTTCTTGCTTTTAATTTTTAAAACCTCTTCTTTTTTTTCTTCACAAGATCCATATTCATCTTTTCTCTTCTTTTTCTTCTTTTTTTTTCTTTTGAGAAATCAATCAATTTTTTTTCTTTGCCCCTTTTCTTTTTTTTGTTTACAACCCCACACTTAGATTCTTTAGTGTCCTTCTAGTGATTACTATAAATGCCGAGCGATAATATGAATGATGGGAATGCGGGTGGAAAGAAAAATAACTAACAACAATGAACAAAATACACATTACGGCTCAAAAGGGGAACAAATGATATAATGCATACGGGATGGCTAGAAAGGCTCGGGGTTTACAAAAATAACTTGCCTCAGTGTGCGCTTTCGTAGTGTGCTTGTGTTATGAGAACGTACGCAAAATCAAAGTGAATAGTGCCATACCTGACTGGACTCTCATATGGAGTTATGAATTTGGCTCTGACATCTCACCGGGTTGGTTAAGCTTGCATGCTTCAAGGTGCTCTAGGTGTCCTGCAATTTCCTTTCATCTAAAGTCTACCATACTTCTCTCTTGGTTCAGTGTCGGCTTCTTGCGTCCTACCTTCTTCTCTTTGATTGTGTCAGCTTCCGTAGTGCCTGCGGAGATTAAGTGTGGAATGTGTTGTTCAACCACTAACTGTTAGTTCGCTCCCTTCCGACTTGTATCCTTTATCTGGTAACACCATGCTGGCACTGCACCCACAAACTTAGAAGAAACACACTTAAAGATAACAGAAAGAGAAATAAAACATAAACACACTAAACAACTATTCTATGAATTAAAAACGGAAAGCAAAGCAATAAAATAAAATAGAACCTCCCCCACACCTGAACGAAACATTGTCCTCAATGTTTCACTTCCAGTGTGACAGAGATTACCTAGCTCACTGATAAGGCGGTGGAGGAGGAGGATACTGAGGAAACTGCATCATAAGGCGTCGCATCATCTCTTGGACATCATCCACCACGGCTCCTTGTCGGAACAACTCAACACCTTGTCGTGTTTGCTCAGTGCGGAGAGCGCCAATCTCCGTTTGTACCCACCCCCATTGATCCTGAGTCATGGAAGATGATCCAGCAGTGTGCTGGAAAAACTGCTGAGGGGGCGGGACAGGGCGATCTTGGGCTGGGCGGTCATCCTCCATGTCGTCACCTGCAAAATTATGGTCATGTGGAGGGCTTTCACCCATATACTCACTTGTAGCTACATACAACCAGTTAGCACGATTTGCAATAGAAACAGTATCAGGTGCAGGTAGTGCCATAACATGCTGTCCATGGACAGTTAGTGAGAAGTACCCAGGCTTTACTACAATCATCCTCTGATTTACAAGAGTTTGCAAATCAATTTTCTTACCCGGTAATGAAGGTTCATCATTCAACAAGTGGCCATAATCCAAGTGCTCAGCCAATTGAGAGATCATTCCCCCAACTGAAATCTCTCCGCAAGAAGCATAACCAACTTGCTTCAGGTGGTTAGCAGCAAAGGCAGCGACATTCACCCGACTCACCTCAATCATGTTATGCAACAAAAATAGCTCTCTTTTCGCACAGACCCTTGTACTAGGGGCGCGACGGACCCGCTGCCTCGGTTGGGAGGGTTCGGCAAAATCATCCCGAACATTGCGGCGTTGGGTTGTCTTTCGGGGAGGCATTATAATAGCTCTGCAAGAAAAATTAACAAGAACACACAAATACCACAAGGAAAAATTCGAAAAAATAAAATTGCACAAAATCAAAAACTAAACCGATATAAGTGAAGAGGATGGAGAGTAGAACAACTTTTGTGAAGGCACTATAGTGTTTAGATGGGTGGTTGATGGTGGTAGAGTTAGTTTAGTGAAGGTGGAGGCTAGGGTTTAATGGAGGAGGAGAAAGAAAAGTGGGAGAATGAGTGGAAAGAAGAAGAAGAATGTTATAACGCAGATGGGGCCCACATGGGTGGTTTAAAAAATTTGAAAAAATCTGCCCCGCATAGCCCACACGGTCCGTGTGGCTGCACACGGCTGGCCGTGTGAAAAGGCTGCCTGCTTTGCATTGGAGCGTGCTGAGGGGCAACACGGGCCGTGTTGCTGTACACGGGCGCCCGTGTTGCTGGTACTGAAGCTCCTCTTTCATTCTTTCTTTTTTTCCTGCATTCTGACTTCAACACGGGCTGTGTTGCTGCACACGGGTGCCCGTGTTGATGTTCTTCTATGCATCAAAAAAAATGGACACTCTCCGTGCCTTGTTACTTGAGTTGCGTCTACCGGTCCAAACTCTACCACCTACAAAATAAACGAAATAAAACAAAGAAAACGAAAGTTAAAGGAAACAAGCGTGGGTTGCCTCCCACGGAGCGCTTCGTTTAACGTCGCATGGCTCGACGGTCCATCGTCCTACTAAGCAAGACGAATGACATCAACCTGTCCAACTGGTTGACCTTGGAAATATGGCTTTAGTCTCTGCCCATTAACTTTGAAGATGTCTCCATTAGCTTGATTCTTAATTTCAACTGCACCGTAAGGGAACACCTTATGAACCACAAATGGTCCCGACCATTTGGACCTCAATTTTCCCGGGAATAGCTTCAAGCGGGAATTGTACAGAAGGACCAGCTGTCCTTCCCAAAATTCTTTTTTCTGGATCCTCCTATCGTGCCACTTCTTGGTCTGTTCCTTGTAAACTTTGGCATTTTCGTACGCACGATTCCGGAACTCTTCTAATTCATGCAACTGCAGAATTCTAGAATTTCCTGCTACAGATAAGTCCATATTCAAGAATTTAGTTGCCCAAAATGCCTTGTGTTCCAGCTCTAAGGGCAGGTGACATGCTTTTCCATAGACAAGCTGGTATGGTGACATCCCGATGGGCGTTTTGAACGCCGTTCGGTAAGCCCATAACGCATCATCTAGCTTTGTTGCCCAATCCTTTCGCGACGAACTCACTGTCTTCTCGAGAATTTGTTTGAGCTGTCTATTAGACACCTCTACCTGACCACTCGTTTGAGGGTGGTACGAAGTGGCTATCCGATGCTTCACATTGAACTTCTGAAGAAGCTTCTCCATGAGGTGATTGAGGAAGTGAGTTCCTTCATCACTTATCAACGCTCTCGGTACTCCAAACCTTGAAAATATGTTTTCTCTCAAGAACTTGACTACTACCTTCGCATCATTAGTTGGTAAAGCTACCGCCTCCACCCATTTTGATACATAGTCCACTGCAACTAAGATGTAATTTTTTCCGAATGATGGTGGAAACGGACCCATGAAATTCTGGGGCATTTGATTTCTTTTTGATATGTTCCCAGTACGCTGACACTTATCACATTCTTTAACCATCTCTTGGGAGTCCTTGAACAATGATGGCCAGTACAATCCTGACTGCAAGACTTTGGAGGCAGTACGATCCCCACTGAAA